>NC_134866.1:2047500-2347500 GCF_049852395.1 Peromyscus maniculatus bairdii | reverse complement strand
ACATGGCAGCCTTTATAGTTGTCACTCTCAGGCAAATTCTCCAGTGGTGGTATACTGGTATACCTCAGCAGCACACATGCACCCGGGGTGCAATGACAGAAATGTGAATAATATCTCTGAGAAATGGGGGAGGTTTTTCCAAACCTAGAACAAGCTTAAACTTTTCCATCTATGCCACTCTGTATCTATAGCCGTCAACTGTTATCTTTTGCCCTGCTGTCCTTGGTGGTACTATGAATTAAGGTACATCTGACTCTCCAGCATCCACTAAAGACAGTCCAAGTGGTTTACACACTAAGACTTGGTCAATATGTCCACAGTTCAACATTAGAAATCTAGTCATGCAGAGCACCTCTGACTTGGTCACTGTATTATTGGTCAGAGTTCTCTAAAGGAACAGAACTGACAAAAATGATTTTTCATTTTTTATTTTTATTAGAGTGGCTTTACGGGCTGGGTTCCAGATAGTTCAACAATGATTATCTCCTGATCAAAAGGATGAAGCTTCAGCAGTTGTTTAGTTCCAAGGAGTGGATAACTCAGCATTCCCAATTTGGTCCTAAAGAGCTCTGGTCTTCAATCTATGTTGGAATCCTAAAAAAATGGGTTCTAAAACCAATGAAGGACTGCCTCAGAAAGAAGATAAGTGAACTTTCCATCAAGAGTGAAGACAAGCAGGAAAAAAAAAAGAAAACCAAAAGCTTTCTCCTTTCACATCTTTTTATGATGTGGCTACCAGAGGGTGTAGCCCAGATTTAGTGTGGGTCTTCCCACTTCAAATTATCAAATAAGAAAATCCTTCATGTGAGTTCCTATCTGCTTGGGTTGTAGTTGATTCCAGATGTTGTCAAGTTGACAACCAAAAGTGGCCATCACAGTCACTTCATTAGGGAGCCTGTGGATTTCATACCTTGTGAGCTCTCCTTCCTCTACAGCAAGGGTTGCAGAGGTGTGTTGCGGGGAATCATTTATACCTCTCTTTTGTTTACCTCTTCAGCTAACTTCAAGTTTTAATGCCTCCCAGAAACTCACAGGTAGAATGTTTCACTTTTCATCATCAAATATTTTCCTAAGAACGCCATCTCCACACAAATCATAACACATTTGCTTCCTAATGACCCAGGCAGGCCCCTCCATCTGGTTTCCTCTCCCCTCCCCACCCCACACATGGTTACAGGTACATTTCTGTGGGCAGATCAACCTCAGTTGCTTGTTACCAATAACCTGGGCCATAACAGCTTTCTTATAATCGAGTCTACACTTTTGGTGAATTGTAGTATGTTCTCTCTACCAATAGCCAACCAGAAGCACCCCAATACTCACATGACAAATAATGCACAGAAGATGTACACTGAAGAGGGGAACGTATTGAGATTTTCTCTGTGCACACTCCATCCTGGCTCATCTCTGGCTCTGACATAAATTATATGACTTATTGGAGAGATAGAAAGAATTCTGTTCATTACAGGCAGCGAGAGGACTAACAGACCAATGAAAGGGTTAGAAACAACTCACAATCACACTACCAAAAAGCTCCGCACCTGCCTATTATTAGCTGTTTACATAAAGTTGACTTGAATATCAGGGAAAGGAGATGACTTGGGATCTCATGTTGGCCTCATGTGTTTCTCATGATCTCCCAATTCTCCTTTGGATAGTGTTTTTTTTTTTTCCCTCAACCTGAGAAAGACAACAGATACAGTCTTGTGAGGGTCTAGTGTTTTATCATCACACTACCATGCTTCAAGAAAAGACAATCACATCCAACCTAGAGCAAACAAGAACACGACAAAGCTCATCACACAGGGATGGCCTGTTCTTTCTGTTCTTCATGGCGCTGATTGGAAGAGGGTTAGGGAAGGCACCCACTTCACTTTGGACACATAATGGCTGATCCACATCTACTGCAAGAGGAGGGAAGAGTTCCAAGCTTTCATTTTCTTCCTGGGAACAGGCACAGGAGAACCTGTCAGGGAGGTGAAGTCTTATCAAGATTGGTTCAACTCTCTTGGGAGACTCAGAATGCAGATGTGGTGTACTTCCTGTTTGATAGTGTAGTCTTATAGCTAGGGCTGGGCATGGTCCATCAGTACAGGGAGGAAATGCATTTTCTAGCTTCTCAGAAGCTCCACATTTTGAATATACTACTTGGGACAGGAGATTTGGAGAGAAGTATAGAGAAGAGCTGTGGCTCTAAAGATGCTATGTCAGTCAAGGATCTACCAGTGAGTCATGAAGTCAAAGGCTGGGAAGACATGCATTGGGTCTTTCAGCACAGACCATTCTTATGTCTCCACCACTTCTCCCAAGGCCATTGCCATGGTTAGTTTTTGTCAACTTGATACAAGATAGAGTCATCTTGGAAGAGGAACTGTTGAGGGTTGCCTTTATCAGATTCATCTGTGAGCATGTCTGTGGGTCATTTTCTTGGTTAATAATATGGGAAATTCCAACCTAATGTGAGTAGTTTCACGTCTGGCAGGTAATCATGGGTTGCAAAAGAAACAAATATGAGCAAGCTATAGGGAGCAAGCCAATAATCCGAATTTCTCCTCAGTCTCTTCTTCAGCTCCTGTCTTGAATTACTACCCTACAATCACTTGTTAATAGACTATGATCTGGACATATAAGCTAAATAAATCCTTTACTCTCCAAGTTGCTTTAGGTCACAGTCATTATCACAGCAACAGAAAGCAAACTAAGACATCCATGAAGTGTCAACTCTAGGGCCTGAGAAAGATCAGATTGCAAAGGGGACCATGGCACGTTCAGCCAGAAGGCTTCCCAGAGAGCGGGCACAGGTGTGTGCTGAGCTGTGAGTGGTCTCCAGAATCACTCAGTGATTGAGTTGCTAATAGAATGGAGCAATGTAGAATAGAGGAAGTTAGACCACGGCCAGCATGAAAGTGTTGAGGTAAATTCAATGGTAGGAAATGAACTCTGAGGAAAATGAAAAATTGTGGACAGATAGCTATGAGAAAACCTCTGACATGTAGTGCCAATGCCAGTTTCAATGTAAGATGCCTTTTCTATTTCCTTTGGGCTGAGGAAGTCACCGCATATCAGAAAACAAGACAGGCAGGTAACCCATCACTGGAAGAACAGGTGTCTGTGCCTTGTGTGCCTCACTGTGAACCCTCTGCTCACTCCTCTATGCTGCATCCAGAAGCTGTGTCTCCAAATCATCACAGCCAAACAGTACTGATTGCCCGATGTATGAGGCACTGGGGTGCACTCCTGTCTTGGCCTTTGGACGGATCAACACCATGCACACCTCAAACAATTGTTAGGTTGGATGGATTCCTTCTTGGGAAAGAGCTCCCTCTGGCATAAGAGTGTCATGGCACTGGCTTGGGGATCTCTGCTCTTCTGTGCATCCTGTCGGGGTCCAGGTGTGAGCAGGTCAAGTCCTGATTCCCGCTGACAAATGCTGTGCATAACTCAAGACACAGAGGTGCTATCCTTTCACCCACTCCTGCAGAGGGATGCTAATGTGAACTAAGTAATAACAGATGTGTCCTTTAGTTGTGTATTGAGATGGGGAGTGGGAGAGTAAGAGTTCCTTGATCCAGTGCTGGAGGTGGCACACTGCTGCCTCATCTTGACCATATGTGAACCTTTTGAAAACTAATTCTGTTATTACATGTTGTAGGTGGGCACTGGGCTAAACATTTCTATTTTGACTCTTGGACTAAGATACACCTCAAGCACCAAGCACCTGCTGTGATATATCAGGTTCCTTCTGAAGAAAGAGTTCCCAGAAACTCCCCGTACCCACCAGAAGCCTGGATCTGCTGCTACCAAGGGAACAGAATGGAAGATCCAGTGTGTCTACAGACAGGACCAAGATCCACGTGTCAGAGAGAAGGACCCAGGAGCCCCTCGCCACTGCAATCCCAGCCTGGGGTGTTATTCAACCCACACGTGGGTGCAGCTAGTTCTCCAGAAAGATTTTAGCTTGTTACCTAGTGTTTTTTTGTCCAGCACACTGCCATCTCCATACCAGCTGTAGTGGGCAACAAGTCCAAGAAGCATGTGCCCACATTAAGATTTTTGCTATGTGAGAAAACAAAAATTCCAGAGAGAGCAGAGTTCTGCCCACTCACACAGAGGGGAGATCTTGCTCTCTTCTCCTGGTGACAGAGGCCTCCAGCCAGGCAGGTAGCAGGAGCTTGGTCCACGAACAGCATCTTACCTGTACACACAGAGGAAGCCTCACACCAAAGTCCACCCAGCTTGAAACTAGAGCAAGGGCTACTTGCCTCCAGTCCCGCCCACCACACCCAGGGGTGAGAAGGGGGTGAGGGTCTGAGTGGAAGCCACAAACTGATGCAACAGGTCTGGCTTCAGCAAGTTCAAGTTCTTGGTATGTACTGCTCAGGGATGTCCTTGTATGTGGTGCCAATCCTACATATGATTGGAAACAAGAACAATGACATTATTCAAAGAGCACTTGTTTATTAACCAGCCACTACAGGGAGAAAGCATTTCAAGTAACTTTACTCTCTGCCTGGATACACACTGCTCACTTTCCTGTGTCGACAAGCATAGACTGATATCAGAGAACAGATTTCCATATGTTAATTGACTCCCTTCCTTTCTGAAAGACCATCCTTTCCTGGCAGTTAATTCCAGCTGACAGGGAATGGCTTTGCTTTTCATTCCTTGCAAAATAATGTGCTGTTGCAATGTGATTTATAATAAGCAGCATCGGGAAAGAACTACCATGCTGATCGGTTATGACAGCCAAAAATGCTTTGTTAATGAAACAACAATGTTAGCAGGATCTTGGAGGCCAGCTGATGGCTTGGATTCTGTTTTGGTGTCCGGAGCTTCTGTGGGATATGTGATCAACATGGGGAAGATATGGAGGCATGCATGTTGAGTAGACTTTCAGGGTGGAATATGAAGATTGTAGCTGGTGATACATGCTTGAAATTGTGGCTAACATGGTAACATATTGACACTAATTTTTATTGTTTTGTTTTGTGTTAAAACAAGGTCTATATGAGCCGTGGTTGACTTGAAGCTTACTATGCAGCCCAGGATTGCTTTGAAGTGGTGGTGATCTTGCCTCAGCCTCCAGAATACTGCGAGTGTGGGTGTGCAACACCACTGTCCTCACCTAGCCCCTTAACACTATTCTTTAACTTCACCTAGAAAGCCATTACTACCCTGGGTCAGAAATCCCTCAAATCACTCAGCCCATCATTTTTAAAGACAATATTTAGAAACTTGTATTATACCCCAAATTATGAGTTGAAGTAATAGTAGCGCTCAGAGTATAAAGCACTATGATGCCTCAAGAGCCAGCTCTGCATCTGAGCCAGGCCGGAGCAGAAAAATAAAACAAAACCTAAAGGGGAACTCAGTATCAGTTCAATTTGTGATGGAAGCAGAGGAAAGCCAATCATTACTTCAACTGCACAAGGAACCCCAGAGCCTCATAAGGTAACTAACTGTGTAACACATAACTTTGGAAAGCTTCTTGCCTGGGTTCAGTAAGGGTGGACGCCACAGTGACACACTATTCACCTATCATTCAGAATACCATGTCTTGTGGCATCCATGTACTGCTTCAGCTACTGCCTCCTCTGCTGGAGTGTCCACATTCAGCTGAGCTTAGAGCTTCATCTCCCGCAGTATTGGGTCCTATATTAATTGGAACAGGAATCCTATTGAATTTTCTGAAGTGCTTCACTGGAGAGCCTCCAAACACTAACGGTGAATGAAATTAAATAAAAACGGGTCAGCTGCACTTAAGACCATCTTGTGAGTGCTTTAGAGACCAGTTATAATTAAAGAGGCTGTAAACCGAAGCACCAAGTGGCAATGCCCCTGCTTGACTCTGCACACCAATGGGTGGGGCGTGGAACACAATTCATCACAGGGAAGGTCTTCAGCGGGCGGGGGAAGGTGCTCAGGGAAGGTCAGCTCCCTAACAGGGCTTCACAGATGTTCACAGCATCCCAGTTGTACCAATAAAGGCCACACAGTGAGGGGTCTTCTTTCCACACTAACATGAGGTCCAACAAGACATACTGATCCCTTTTACTAAGGCCCTGAGAGTGTGCTGCTGCCCTCAGCTCTATCCAATGGCGTCTCCATGTTATAATGTCAGTTGCCAAAACGACTGTGTACAATGACTTAAATCTCTCTCCACTACCTTGAGTGCTCTGTAAGGACAGCAGCTCTGTCCTCCTGTCTCCCCTCAGGCCTCTCATAAATTCTTGGAATACAAATAAATAAAAAATTTTGTTAATGGATAAGTAACCAAATAAAGAGCCTAGGAACCATGTGAGAAGACATTTTTTACAAAGCAGAAACTTCTTTTGTAATTGAAATTCACACTCAGACTGGGAATACCTGCTTGGTAGAGTACTTGTCTAGTACCCAGGATCCATCTCTAGTGACACACACACACACACACACACACACGGTCTGTGACCTCATAAGAAAAAAATGAAATGGTTCCTTCCATGTCCCACCTGTCTTGACTTCCTAAGCCTGTCTGCTGCATCCACCTAGGAGCTTCTATGGCTTCACCACATCATCTTGAGATCACTGATAAGAACAGCCAAAGGCCTATTTCTGGGATAGCCATGAAGCTTTCATAGCAGTGATACTGCATAGCCAGCCGTACCATGCCGTGTGAATCACAGCCTCACTGGAATAAAAGATGCTTGTGAGAGCGGAGGTGAGCTGATCAATTCCTACACGATGGAGAACAGGAAACAGAGGTACAAATAGGATAGATGATCTACTGGATTAGAAATGTGTTCCTATAAGGACAGTGTCCAGACAAACATGCTATAATGTGCTTTATATGATTGATAAACACACCTTAGTGTGCTTCCCTCAACTGATAGATATGCCATAGTATGCACCTGCACACACACCTGAATATACACAACACACAAATGTACACATACAGAAAAGTCCATCACCCCTTGGTTTTGTGTGGAACATAACATTCTTGTATTTAATTTTTTCTTCACATGCTCTCAATTGCAAAAACAAATGTCATAATAGGGCAACTTTAGAAGCTATTCAGAGCCAGTGAGGTGGATCGGGGTTAAATCAAGGCACATGTCACCACATCTGATGACTGGAGTTGGAGCCCCAAGACCCACTTGGAAGAGGAAAGGAACTCACTCCATCAGGTGGACCTTTGTAATTTCATACCATGGACTGCATCTCTCTCTGTTTCTCTTTCCTTCTTTCTTTCTTTCCTTCTTTCTTTCTTTCTTTCTTTCTTTCTTTCTTTCTTTCTTTCTTTCTTTCTTTCTTTCTGTCTCTCTCTCTCTCTCTCTCTCTCACACACACACACACAAACACACTATCTCTCTCACACACACTCACACACACATTCTCACACATACTTTTTCATACACACTTCACACACCACATGCACATACTCTCACATACATTCTTATACACACTCTTCATACACCCACACTCATACAAATATCTACACACTTTCTCATACACATACACACACTCTCATGCACACACATGCACACTCACACACGCACACACAAGATTGTAATGCATTTAAAGTTTTCATAGAATTATAAGAAAACATCTTCCCCTGATTGGCTCATCTTATTCTGGACAGTTACCTTATATAATCACCTGGGAGGTTAAAAAGAAGGAGATATACATAACGGAGTGCAGTTCACCTGTCCAAAGTTTCCTGGTGACGCCTGCCTCCACTGACCCACATTTCCACCAGTGTGGAAGCAGAGGAGGCAAGCAGTCCTTGAGATAGACCCATCATGCATTGCTTGGTAAAAACCAAAGTCATCCCACAAAACAAAAGCTAATTAATGAAAATAAAAGGCAGATTCCAGGTGACAGCCTGGAATATAGCAAATAGAACATTATATTGTGAGAAAGCAGAAACACAGTATGCTTAAAAATCATCGATAAGGCATATGTGCTCCTGACCTGGACCCCCTAGTCCTCCAGCTTCCTGCCTCATCCTTGTGTTTCTGTTCCCACTGTGACTGAATCCCCCTTCTTGACCCTTCTCTGAACCAGGAGGCAGCCCATGATTCAGTCATTACACAAATGAACTACAACCTGGCATCATGTGCTGTTCAAACAGTGTCAGCCAGAAGGAACTCCGTCTAACTTCATTCTGCCATGGCACCATGCCCAATAGATTCCAGCCCCCTGATTAAATAGGGGGCCACTGATATGATTAGTTAGTCACTTGTTCCATATGAGGTCATTTTGAATGAGGGGGAACTTAGGAGTAGCTGGCAGCTTTCTTGGCAGGCTTTTCTTGGATGGGCAGAGATGGTACTGTATCCCAGGGAAATGGATGTTGGAAAAGGATCATTTTCTCCCTATCCACGTAAACTTACTGGGCATCTTTACACACTGCTCAGATGATGCTCTATTTGATGTGGTGTTGATAGTAGAAGCTGGGTGACAATAGTTGGAGAATGTGCCACTCTACTATTCTTGAATTATGCTTTATTTACTACCACAAGGCTGAGAGATGCACAACCAGTATTTAGCATAGAAACTATAGGACATTTTTTATCATACATTTACAAGTCTTGTGCTGTGTATATGCACACACACACACACACACACACACACACAGAGAGAGAGAGAGAGAGAGAGAGAGAGAGAGAGAGAGAGAGAGAGAGAGAGAGAGAGAGAGAGAAGTCTAACTCACGCTAGTAACTAAGACTTCAAGGATGAGGATGCTTCAGCATCACCAGGTCTGGTGCATTTTACCATTGACCTAGTTTAAGGAAAGATGAATTACTGAGAAGTGGCTGACTCCATCAATGGGTTAATGATTTTCCACGCTATTCTTTCCTGAAAGGGCTTATTTAAATGTTTATCAGTTGTGCAAAGTGGAGCACGCTGGCGATTCGCAAGGGATGGCTCATCATTGCCTATGCATGGAAGCGTTGTAGGAAGATTAAAATAACATTGAGTATATTCTGTAAATGAAGGCGAGAACTAACAGAAGCCTCCAGAGCCCATTATAAATTTTAATAATACATCAAGGTAATGTAACTGAATAACCGATCTCTAAGGGAAGAAACACAACATTTGGCTAATATTACAATTTAAATTATGAAAACAAAAAGAGCTTTTAGTTAATCTTGTCTTTCTGCTTTTATTCTTCAGGCTCTTTTTTATTTTCCCTGAATCCAAAACACCATGTAAACAAATAAAAGTACGGGGGAAAATAAACAGTTTGGCATCTCAGTAGATTAATTAATGCGCTTCAGCCTTGGCACCAGTAGGCGGAAATTATGTGCATAAATAATATCACTAATTAAAAAGATGCAGATTAACATGCAAATAATGTTAATGAGGGGCTGCAATTCCAGAGTGGATTCGCATAACATCAACAATTTAATGGGTTGGAAGGCTTGTGTTTGCATTACATTAATAAATTTCAAAGACCTCGCATAAAAAAGTTCTGTCAGAGCCTCTGTTTCCCACTTGCGAGTTGTAAATTCTGTGGGCAGTAGCGAGCACTCATCGGCAGATGCCAAAGTCATTATCTCAAAGACTGTTGAGAGGGTGCCATGCGCCAGCGTGACCAGCTGCTGGGCACTGGGCGGTAGGCTCTACTCCGTGCCAATTATTCATATTATTTGGGTAGTCTTGATATTTATTTAAACTGATTAATATTTTGTGCTCTGCATCTTGATCTAGAGGGAAATCATTTTAAGCAAGCAAAGTTAAAAAACAACAACAGAAACCCTTATCAGCCTTTGATGTGTGGTGGAAGTTGACTCCGTGATGAAGCTGATTGAGCAGGCAGAATTCTGAGCCACAGACAACAGCAGCATAAAGTGTCCCTCACGATGTCATAGAACACTAAAATAAAGTATTACGGCACTGCATGCTAAGTGGACCATAATCTGTCGAGCTCCATTTAAAAACAAAGGGCCCTGTGTACCGGAAAACACGGTCTGAGGTGCTCCTTGCTGTTCACATGCTGATGCTTCTCTAGGTGGGTTTTAGGAAGAAAAGCAAAGATCAAGGAAAGCCATATGGCGTCCCTTCCTAAAACACCAGGCTACCTTCATCTATCTCCCCATGTCGGTCTGAGTCCTCAGCTGATGACGAGCTGGCCTCCTCGGGCCAGTTCTCAAACTCCAAGACAGCCGGGAACAGTACCCATGGCAGTTGGTCACTAGGGTCAGGAAAATGCTGTCTCTTGCCAATGAGCTGTCCACACTGGGCCTCGGGAGGGATGCAGAATGTCCACATCCTGAAAGCTGGCAACTAGAGTTCCACAATGCACAACAGCCCAGCGGCTCTGTCTCAGGGTCAGGATCATCATGGTGACGCCAGGAGACAGCCAGCAACTTGGAACCAGGGATGCTCAGTCTCCAGTGGCTTTGGGAGCCACAGCAGAAGGGTGACACCGAGCAGGACAGTGCCAACAGGGCGATTCCTCACAGTGCCCGCTCTGTGCATGCTCTCACACGTGCTGTACACCTCCAGCACCCGGGCGCTCACAGAGACCCATGGCCCCAAGCCCAGCGCTCTCACAGTCAAACATGCCCCATATAGAACGCACAGTAAATGTGTGTTCACTGACCCACCTCAGTGTGCCTCCGACCAATCACCTCCCACTCTGAGCTGAACGGGGCTCCTTAGTTCTGCTACTCAGCTCGTCCCATGCCTGGATAGCTGCAGGTGTCACCTGTGTCCTCAATTCTGACATTCCAGAGCCTCCTAGGAGGACAAAACAAAAATTAATGTTTTTAGCACATGTGTTTATCTAAACACAGATAGGAAGTTGTACCTCCCCAGGGCCCTGCAGCCCTTCACTACCAGCTTCACAGGAGTGAGGGGCAGGTCCTTTAGATGTCATCCCTAGACTCCAGACTCTGTTCTGGGTTGTGTGCACCAGGCTCAGTCCCAGGGCATGGGCCTTGCACTCCCCATGAATGACTTGGTGTCCTGAGTGCTGGGTTTGTGGTTCCCAGGGAAAGCTTCTGACAGCCTCCCCTGTGTACCACCATCTGCAGATGAGAAGGCGTTTTGAGTGTCCTCCCTACACACATGACATTATGCCTAGCACAAGGGTCCTGTTGGTTGAGTTCCCCCTTTTGTACTCAGCAGCCAAATGAGTGGTAAACAAGGGGGGGGGGGTGTTCTCCTACGCTTCACAGCCACAAGGAAGACTGGGTGCTACTGCGAAGTCATGGGGGTCGAGCTCTCCCAGCTGAGTGTGACCATGACTCCCTGTCCTCCAGGAGTTGTCATGACACTCACACATGAGGGGGCGGGTGCTGAGCCAACCCTGGGCTGTCCTCACAGGTGTCCTCTGTTCAGCTAGCCAGGGCTTTGTGTCCAAAATGAGCACAGAAGGTGAGCTCTGGATCTTTGGAGGAATTTCCTCACAGTTTCACTTGGGCATCTCAGGGCCGTTTTCCTTCCACATAGTTCATAGTGGGGCACGCTGCAAAAGAAGAAGCACTGAGAGAGCGAATCCAGAGAGCCCGTGAGCCTGCAGCCACAGCCGTGTCGACCAGGGCTTGTTTTCAGTGACCCTGTCTAGGACCCCTACCCAGAGGCTCAGGGATGTGGTGTCAGTTCTTTGGACCTTGTAATAGGAGGCATGTATTCCTGTTCCTTGTTAACCTTATGAGCTTGGAATGTGCATTTTCTTTCAATCTAGAAAGCCCTACAGTAGCATCCCACCCAGGAATCCTCTTGAAGGAGAGAAATGGATCCCTAGGAAAGAGGGACAAAGAATCCTTTCCTTCTGAACCAACAATGGTCACCTTCAGGTCCTTGTCCCAGGAAGAAAAAGCCTATTACCCTATGGGATTGTCTGTGCACGTTGTCCATGTCCATGTGGCTCGTCATGGAGGCACCTCCCTGGGTGTCCATCCTCAGCTAGATCCCTGAGTCTGCCATCCTAGGGGTGGGAAATGGATCCACAGAAGAAAAAAAATAGTGTGCAAAAAGCCTTTTGCCATTTCCTTGTGCCTAACCTTTTTAAAACAACTAGGAATACAAAGTGTCTTTTAATTTCCCCTTTCTTATAGTTGTTGCTGTCATGCTTGCATTGAGCAAAGCCCTGAAAACTGTTCACTGAACTTGAACATAAAACTGATTAACATAAGCTCAATTAAGGACCAGAATTTCCCTTAAAGATTTAAATTATCTCTGTTGGCTCTCAACACATCCCAAACTAGCTGGATAATTTACAATGTTTCATCCTGCTAAGTACCTTCAACAGTGTGTAACAGGGCTGGAGTGCCGCATCTCTGTGCTTGCCCAATGCCAGCCTTCAGGCAACACTTCTGGGCAGCCAGCCCTGGGTATCCACACAGATTCTGCCTCTGCTCGCTCTTCCTAGGAACCTGTCACCCACAAGCTGATGGAAAGCTGGGGTGATGTCTGTGACTAATGACCAGCTGGGAACATATAGACTACAAGGTGCCTCTCTTGGGCTCTTGTATTGTTGGTGCTCTGGGGCAATCGGATGAGGCCAGGTAAAGCAGCCATTTGAGACAGTACCCATGCCTCCTTGCAGGGGGTAACCCCGTCTGCGGTGGTGACAAACAGTGGCTGGCTTTCCGAGCGCAGGGTTATTTCTGCTGAACGTACTCCACCTCCTGCTGTTGTCATGACAAACTGCCGTGGGTCCTGCCATTGCAATCATCTTTCAAATTAGATGGTGAGTTGCAGCTGGTCATCAGCTGCCCTTGAAGCTAATAATTCTAATGGTGAGTGGGAGTGCCCATGTACTCGTGCTTCTAGTGTCCCAGATCTGCCACTGTTGGTGACAAATATTGGAGGGAGGCAAAAACTGACTGTATTTTCCAGAAAAGATTAAAGGGTTTCAAAAGTTCCTGGTGATGTAGCCATCTTGTGGAAGAGCTGGCATCAGATGTGATGCCTAGAAGCAACCAGGGGCTCTGCCTTGATTCTACAAGATGACACTGCCTCATGAGTGATGCTGACCTTCACCATTTATGAAGCCACAAAATATCAAGCACTGTACCAGACCTGTGTGCCAGTGCAGGTACTAGACCAAGCCTGTTGGTTCCAAACTCTACCTTGGTGAGGACTGCCTGCCTGTCCATAAGCTCTGCTCATGACAGAGATCCAGCGTCCACTCCTCTGCCCCAGTCTTTTCTGGCCATAGTTTTTCCAGACCTCAGAGTCTCATCAGTTGCAAACTATTCTGTGATGCTAGGGCGAGTTTCTTCAAAGCACTGTTCTACCACTCCAGGGCTTCTGTACCACACTGCACCATGATGTCATTTTCTGTCCATTCAATTTGGGTCAATAAATGGACTCTGACCACTGTTGTGTGATGTCCCAGGGATATATCATAGAGGAAGAATTTAGACAGGAGAGTGGTCAGCTCAGGCAGATAGATGATCCTGTGTAGCTAGAGTTTTCCTGCCTTGCCCACGGTCAGGACAAATCTGTCACCCACCAGTCCCACAGCTACTCAGACCCAACCAAGTAAACACAGAGACTTATATTGCTTACAAACTGTATGGCCATGGCAGGCTTCTTGCTAACTGTTCTTATATCTTAAATTAATCCATTTCTATAAATCTATACCTTGCCACATGGCTTGTGGCTTACCAGCATCTTCACATGCTGCTTGTCATGGCAGTGGCTGGCAGTGACTCCTTCCACCTTCCTGTCCTTTCTTTTCTCCTCTCTGTTAGTCCCACCTATACTTCCTGCCTGGCCACTGGCCAATCAGTGTTTCATTTATTGACCAATCAGAGCATTTGACATACAGACCATCCCACAGCAATCCTGTCTTGGAGATGTATCTTCTGAGGGAACCCACAAGTAATGTTGGCTTGGCCTAGGACTACAGAAGGTGTAAAAAGCACTACAATGTGTCTCCCAGATGTAAGAGGGGTTAAAGCTTCCATATGGGCTAGAAGCATGAGAAGTGAGTGTTAGGGGTCACAACCTGAGTCCTTGCTACATTGGGTAGACAGCAGGCAGGACATCTATGAGAAGTGGGGGGGGGGTATGGGAGTATGTTGGGGACTCCTGCAGATGTCACATCCCCTAAGGTCACTTGAGTGGACTTCCAAAATCAGGTTTCCACTGAAGAAGCTCTGGGTCTTGTTAGTGTCCTGGAGAAGTCCCACAAAAGACTACCATCCATGTATGCAATCAATAAGAGCATTTATCATTCCAGCATGCTGGGGTATGCCATCCCACCCAAAGGCGAAATGGTGAAGACCCTGGGAGAGACATGTGAGCTCCTTTTAAGCACAGCTGAAGGGAAGTTCCTAGGGCAGTTAGGTCATTTTAGATATGATTGGCGGATGCAAGTGGCAACCATGTTAGTAATTTCTAATTGGCCAGGGCTGGTCAGGGGTACAGTTTTCCATTTGGGGCAGGCCTGGAGAAGATGTGGGCTTTATTCTTATTTGGTTGCATCGTGAGCTGTTTATGGCTCAGTCCTGGACAGCATGTGTGAGGCCTCCTCATCCTTGCTGTTGGGGGTGTTGGTGATTGATTGTCCTTTGTTCATGGCTCCTCTTCAGAAACTTCCTGTCCAGCCTCAGGAAACTGAAATTGAGGTCTGATCCCTGAGAGAAGACTGAGCAGCCTGTTATGGCAATTGCTCAGTCCTCTCAGTGATAAAGTTTTATAGAGGATGGAGTGTTGGATCAGAACAAGAATCATCAAAGGACAGCAAAGCTCAGTGTGGATACACCAAATAGCTAAGGACCAGCACCCCAGCTAATAACTGTGTTGCTGTTGGCTCTGTTTCTCAATCTGCCATGTTTACATGGTACTTTTCTCCACCCAGGAGACAATAAAAATGAGCCAGGTCACTGTAGCTGAGGAGCCTGACATAGCACCAGACTGAATATGAAAAGTTCTGGTGCATAATTTTAACATGAACAGCAAAAACTCAAGGAAGAGGGGGTGGGGCCTAGGTGTAGCCTGCATTCTTCATCTCTCCTTGTGAAAGCTCGAGGGGAAAGTTTGTACCATTTAATTCTCATGGATGTTTGCTTTTCTTTGATCTCCAAGAAAGGAGCTCATCTTCAGATTTTTGCTCTGGAGGCTCCTTGGAGAACATTCTCCAGAACACAGATGTGATGTTCCTGAGACCAGAGACTTAGTAAAGCCATGGAATGTCAGGATCTGGGACAAAGTTTCAAGTCTCTCCTTGAAGCCAAAAAGCCAACCATTTATTCCTTGCATAAACCAACCACAGAGTGTGAGCTGCCTTAGAGATTTGCTAAAACATTGATGAACACACTTTCCTTGGTGAAAGACAAGGAGGGACATGGCAGAAATCCACCAGAAGATAGTGCTCCTGTCAGCTGAGGAATGCCTGTTTCCATCCTGAAAGAGAAACCCATCATGATGACCTCTGTGTCCTCTCTTACAGGCTCTCCTAGTTTTCTTCCCTCATCCCAGGCATTGCCTGATGCAGATGTTCTCCGATATCACAACATCTCCAGATGGAGCCCCTTATCTTTTCCTAGTGCCCCCTCCCCATCCTACCCACTGTCCCTGCTGCAAGTCTCGAATGTCTCACTGGTTAGGTTACCAGCGGTCTCGTCCACAAACGTGATACCCTCTGGGCACTTTATATTTCTATCTGTGGTTGAATGGTGAGCTCACTGTCGTGCCTGGTCAGGTGAGTTTAAAGAGGTATCCTGAGGGCTTATTGGGTACTATTGGGGTTCCCCCTCCTCCAGTGTGTGCATCTGTCCACCTCTCCTTGATGATCAGGAAAAAATGCTCCTATGGGGATAGTAGCGGATGCCTTTCCCAGTTTGATGGATTCTAGTGTGACAATCATCCTAATGTTTTAAGAATTGCTTTTTTTTGTTGTATGATCTGTTTTAGAGAAAGTCCCATGGGGCTACTGAAGAAGAACGGATTCTTCGGTGTCTGGGGAGAATCTCCTATAGAGGTCTATTAGCCCACTTGCTCTTTGGTATCATTGCATTCCAATGTCTCCTTGAATTTTTGTCAGAATGGCCTGTCTGTTGGTGAGAGTAAGGCAGCCAAGTCACCAACTGCTACTGTGTTTGGATTAATCTGTTTATTTCCCTCTAGTAATAGTTCATAAATTGGGTACAATCATATTGAGTTTATACATGGTTAGCACTTTTACATCTTCCCTTAAACAGTGCAAGTGACTTTCTTCATCATTTTTGACTAGTTTTGTTTTTAATTTAGTATGATTGATTATTAGAACAATTTCTACATCTCTCCTAGCACCATTTGATTGAAAAGTCTTCTTCGCTTTTTTGCCCTAGAGTAGGATCTGTCTTTAATAGTGAGGTAAATTTCTTGGAAATGATAGATAGATCCTGTTCTTTAATCCAATATGCTAGTCTGTGCCTTTTGATTGGGAAAGTTTGACCAGTAACATTCATTGCAATTGTGTATTAGTTCTTGTCACTTTGTTGATGAATCATCAAATTTGGGTATTTCCCTACTTCTCATTTGCTTGGTTGTTGATCAGGTGTGACTTATTCTGTTCTGTGGCCTCATGGATGGGTTTATCTTCTCTTTGGCCCGAAGGATTTCTTTCATGCACCTGCTGCAGAGCTGAATTCATGGACATGAATTTCTTTAGCCTGTTTTTATAATGGACTCTTTTCTTTCTTTTTCTATTATGACACACAGTTATGTTGGGTATAATAGTCTGGTCTGGCAGCTATTGTCATTCAGAACTTCAAATCCATTATTCTAAATCTTTCTGGATTTTAAAGTTTCTGGTGAGAAATCTTTTAATATTCTCATGGGCTTGCCTTTACATATGACTCTTTCCATTTATTCTTCATATTTAATGTTTTAATTATGATACAGTACAGATGAATCTTTTCTGGTCTTGTCTACTTGATGTTTAAATGCTTCCTGTGCCAAGATGGATGTCTTCTCTCCTAGACTTGGGGAACTGTCTAATCAAGCTTTCTGACAGCATTTTCTCTGCTATAGCACAAAACTCTTCTTGTTCTTCTCTGCCTGTGATTCATAGAACTGGTCTTTCCATGTGTCACGTAGATCTCAAATGATCTATTCACACTTTTTCCTCAAATTTTTTTTGTCATTGCCTGAACATTCCACATCTTCTTTTCTGTCTTCAGATCTGTGGTTCTGTCCTCCCTGTGGCTCATTCTATTAGGGAGCCAGTGCACAGAGCTTTTTATTTGACTCAATGACTTTTTTCATTGCCAGTATTTCAGTTTGGCTTCCCCCCCCCCAGTATGTCTATTAATTTATTGAATTCTGTTTCCAAGCTCTGTATTGAATTCCTTATTTATTCCATTGTCTGTTCTCTTTGGAATTCATTCTGGATGTATTTGCACCCTCTTTGATGTCTTTGAACATATTTATATTCTTTTTGATTATTTGTCTATGTCCCATCTAACCCACTGTTAATGAAGGCGATGGCTGTGAGATTGGTAAGTTAAATAGTTGCTTGGGGTTGATATGCTTCTTGTGTTGTGTAATTGAGTTTGTGTGGCTGGTTTTGGAGCAATCTTTCCCTTAAAGTCTTTACAATGTCCAAGCAGGGCTAGTGTATAACAGGGTTGAGGGGTCAGTTTCCTCTGCTAGGGCCCCACATGTAACACCCAGAATTCCCAAAAGACATGAATTCTTTCTGGGAAAAAAAAACTAATCTCTATCAAAGGGTAGGGCCACCATGAAAATAGAGTAATGGTCAAATACAAAGCAATCACCCCCAAGCCCAATCATTTTAGAAAGCAAAGGAGCTCTGCTATTCAATAATACTCTCGGTGGGCATGAATAAAAAGGAAAAACACAGGATATGACCTGTAATTAGTGTTCAAAGTTGATAAAGAAACAGGAGGAGAGGAGTGTAGGTAAGTGGGGGAAGGTAAAGCCAAAGGATGGAAAGATGAGGCATATTGTGCTGGACATCAACTAAAACCGAAACCGTGAAGCTGGCATAGAACAGTGCAGTCCACATCTGAGGAGGCTGAAGCAGAGAAACGTCACAGACCTGGACAGCCTTGGAAGAGGGAAATGACAGAAGAAAACAAGGGGAGAGACAGCGGATGAGTGCACTGTGGGGCAGAGCTAGCCTGCTACCTGGGCATGCAGTAGTTAGCAAGGGGAGCGAGCTGGATGGGGTGGGTGGAGTGAAGGTAGCCTGGCCCGTTTACTCATCTCTTGGTACTGTCTCGGGCCCTTGAAGCATCATACTCCTCTGTGGTCACAGTCTGCTCATCCCCCCTGGGTTTCCCTTTGGGAGACTACATTACAGATGTTTGATGCAGTCAGTAGGGGATGCTTCACAGACCGATCCTCAGGTCCCGTCCTCACCTCTGTGCAATCCTTCAAGAGCTGTACATGAAGGCTGCCCCACCCTTGTGAGATCCCTCCAAGTCTCTTGCTGTCTTCTTGGAGTGTGTGTTTAGGTTCCCCTGCAGATTCTGGCTATGACTAAGTTTCTGTCTCAGTGGACCCCATAGCAGTCAGATAACCAGGTTTCCCATGAGTCCATTCCATGCAGGGTCCCAGGCTGCCCAAAGAGAAACTCAGCAAGGAGGTTTTTGAAATTTTGTCCCCTGCTATTCCTGTCAAGCAATAGCAGGAATAGTTGGGAAGAGAGGGATTTCCCTGAATCCGCATCTTTATGCAATCCCACTACACACCCTTTGGTTAGCTCACTGTTCTTTCTGTTCTCTAAAATGTTCATGATGGAAAGAACAGTGAGGATTTCCTGAGCCTCTCTGTCCTAAGTTATGACTCCCCTATCTGATATTGGTGCTCCCTCTCATTGCAAGTATGGTGTTCTGCACATCTAACCCACCTCTCTGAGACTGCTTCTGAACTTCCTCTCCTGTTTGGTCAAGTTCCCTGCTTTTGCATTGCCACTAAAGTAAGAAATATTTGGCCACCACTCACCTGGTAGCTGTTATCTATCTGTCTCCAGTTTGGAAACTGCTGAGACAAGCTTGGGAGCTGTCCACAAATGTTCTACCTCCTGTGGAACTTTGATCAGCACCATTTTGTTCGTCCAGTAGACCTGTGCTGTACTCCATGAACAGCAGGTGATCTAGACACCAGCCTCTTGAATTGTGGATTGTTGCGGCTCAATAGGGGGTCCTGTAACTAAACCGGGATATATGAAAATCTGTCAACAGCAAAAGACTTCTAAATGCGTAAGTACCAAAAATAAACTTGGAATCAAAAATGTAATGAGTCCAAGTGTCTCTGGCAGCACTCAACCGTGGTGTGTGTTGTTATTTTTAATGAACAGCAAAACTATATGAATGCAAAATAATTGTTTGAAAACACATTTCTTTAACATCTCTTATCATTTTAAATAATTTAAACAAACTGATAAATAATCGAAGGGCTAAGGGACCCGTCATCCAAACCCTTGTAGGCAGAGTTTCATTGCAACCACAGACAGACAGATGGAAGTCATTGCTCTAGCCATGGGTCTGGGATGTGGAAGAGGAGCTGGAACACTGTGAGATCCTAGGTGGCTGTGGATAGTAGGAGACTCTCCCAAGCCTCTGCAGAGACCAGAAGGAAGAACATTAGAAAGGAAGGCAGATGTGCAGACACTGTACCTGCATAGAAAACGTCATGGCCGACAATTTCTGGGAGAATCTCTGGATTGACCCTGGAGTAGGGATTTTTTTTTCACACCTCTATAACTTTGTTCAGGATTTAGTCAGTGCTGGGCTCTCACATCCAAGCTGCAGGAAAGAAAATAAAGCATGATATTTTCAGGACCAACAACCTCAGGAGAAGGTATTTGTGAAAAGTACAAGCACACAGACCTGTGAAGACATGCAGTGTTGAGCTTGGCAGGTACATTTGGGGGATCATTGCCTTTGCCCCCACCCAGTCGTCTAGGGGATACAGGAGGGGAATCTGTCTCCCTCTCATCACCCAGTGCCTCCTCATAGGTAGTTCTCAGAGGGCATTGACAGGCTGGGGAGGGAGAAGACGCGCTGTCTCCCTCCTGACTTTTGCCAGGTAGATCCCCTTAGGCTTGACTAACCCTCCTTAGCCGGTTCTCGCTTTTAGAGCTTGGGAGAGTGGAGGGAGAAAGAGAGGAAGAGCTCCAGCCATTGCTCAACAGGATACCCTCAACTGCCTCCATTCCTCATCCAGTGCTAACTGTAGACGGAATTCTAAAAGGTCTTATTAAATAAGAAACACAGAGCCAAATACAGAGTTAAAAGTCCAAGAGATCTGAGCACCAGCAAAGAGCCAGGACCACCTTATCTTACCATTCGCTGCTGTCCTTCCCCGAGAGAGAGACCTTCTTCCTGTGTGTCTTGTGTTTTATTGCTTTCCTGTTCTGCCTTCTCATTGGCTCCAAGCCCAGCCACATGACTTCCTTGTCACTGCCTGTCTATACAGACCTCCTGGTCTCTATGGTTGGTACTGGGATTAAAGATTCAAGGGTCATCACGCTTGGCTTTGTCCTTGACTACACAGAGACTCTGCCTGCCATGTGATCGGATTAAGGGCATGGGCTACCACCACCTGACTTCTATTCCTGGCTCGCTAATGACCTCTGATCTCTAGGCAAACTTTATTTATTAACATACAAATAAAATCACATTTCAGCACAATTAAAATATCAACACAGCTAACCACTGGTATCACCACAGGCAAGTACCAGGAGGTCTGGAGTCAGCTTCCCACAGACAGGAGGCCACCAGAAACACTGGGAGCCTTCACAGACATGAGCTCAACACCATAGTGACTATTGCATGTCTCAGACCCACAGCCTTAGAGTCACCAAGAACTGTTTCCTGGGCAGACTCCAGCCATACAAGGCTAAGGCACAAGTTTAGCACTGGGTAGGGGTGTGGCAGAGGCCTGTGCTGTCCAGCCTTCTGCTGAGATCCATAGGCAAAGCCTGCCTTTCTCCACCCTTGCAGAAGTGGCTCAGGCTGCACCCCAGGCTGCCTGCACTGCCTGGCTCTCTGCTCGTCTCTGTCACAGTGGCTTTTGCACAGTTCCGGATGCACCAAGCACACCTTCCTCCGTAGCTGAAACTGCACATGATAGCTGAGTCAGAGAATCTAGCAAAAGAAGTGTCTCAAGTGTGAGCTTACCTCAACATACAATCTTTAAAGATAGAAAGGAACATCGGAGTTCTCTAAACAGTGCCACGGAGAAGTGAAGAGGGCACCTCACCATGCCCCTGCTAATGAAACTATGGGAACCATGCCCCTGCTATTGAAACTACAGGATGCCAACAAAAAGCCAAGTCAAGGTCAGGAGGATTCCCAGTCAGTCAATAATGAGTCCTCTGAGAAAGCATGAGGGGCTGAGGCCCCATCCTCAGCACCCACGTAAAAGCCAGGGGTGGTACCACTTGCCTGTTGCCACAGCTCTGGTAGGGGAGTGGGGATAGGTCAATCCCTGGAGTTCTGTGGCCAATGACCTGAACCCTACATGAGCTTCAGGATCAGTGTAAGACTCTGTCTCCAAGTAAATAAATAAACAAAAGGAGGTTGTGAGCAGTAGAAGAAGGCACCCGACTTTGACATCTGGTCACTACTTGGATGCACACATCCTGATAGTTAGCTTTGCCACGCTGACACAACTTAGGAGACTCTCCACGGGAACAGGAGCCTCGGTGAGCGATTATCTATTTGGAGTTGACCTGTGGGCATGTCTGTGAGAGGTCGTATTAATTAAGTCAATTGATGTGGGAAGACTCGGGCCAGTATGATAAGAACCATTCCCTAGTTAGCGGGGGGGGGGGAGGGGGGGGGGTCTTAAATAAAGTGAAGCACAGGCCAACAGGCACGCCTTCATTTGTCTTGGCTCTTACTATAGATGTGATGTGACTAGCTATCCGAAGCTCTTACATCAACATCCCCATAATAATAGACTATAGCCTAGAGTTGTGACTGAAACAACCCCTTTCTCCCAAGTTGCTTTTTGTCAGAGTATTTTAGCACAGCAACAGAAAGTAGAGCATGCAACACACACACACACACACACACACACACACACACACACACACACACACACACACGCACACACACACACACACACCCCAAATGAGCAGCGCTGCTTTTCTAAACAACCTGGCCCCTCCTCCTCCTGAACTCCTGGGTTATTTTGGACTTACCTGAAATTGTGCTTATTTATCGTGGGAAAGCCTGTTACCTGAGAGTCTGAAATGGGTGGCAGCACCAAAGTTGACATACCTCAGCTTCCAGAGACACAAGGAGTTGGGGATTTTGTGGCTCTATTAAGTGGAAGATTGACCACAAAACCTCCAGGAAGCTGATGTTTATCAGACATGTGGGGCTGTGATGAGCAGTCTCTGCCCATTGTTCTGAGACAGTAACCAGAACCATAAGGAAGTCTTTTCTGCACTCTCTTATTGAGGACAGAAAGCGACACCATGGAGTTAAGGCTATTGATAATTGTCCATAAGCTAAGAGCATGGGCAGACAGCAGAGGGTCCTTAGAGATGGGGTCAGAGGAACAGGGTTTCATGCTCACTTGGTGCTGCAGCCCAGAAGCCAAAATCCTGACATACCCTACACTTGTTCCAATCTGAGGCCAATTTTCACTTTGCTACTGAGCAAAGTGATGTATCATGTATCCAGGATGTATCTATCACAAAGGCAAGTCTACAGGACAGGTTGTGGGTCCTGTGCAGAATGTCAAGCCAGTTAAGAAAGTCTCTGGGGAACAAATTGCCAAAAAATGATCTGATTCTTCAAGAACAAAAGAAACCGGGCAGTGGTGGCGCACGCCTTTAATCCCAGCACTCGGGAGGCAGAGGCAATTGGATCTCTGGGAGTTCAAGGCCAACCCGGTCTACAGAGCAAGATCAAGGAAAGGCGCAAAGCTACCCAGAGAAATCCTGTCTCGAGAAAAAAAAAAAAAAAAAAAAAAAAAAAAGGAATTCCCCAGAGGAGTACCACAAAGGAAATACAATAATACAATAAAATGGTATTTAAAACCAAAGCTAGGTAACAGGGAGGACCCTAAAAGGGACACGCATGGATGGTCCTAGAAAGGGGAAATAGATAAGATCTCCTGGGTAAACTGGGGGTGGGGGGTGGGGGGAGGGATGGAGAAGGAGAGGAATGAAAGACATATCTTGATAGAGGAAGCCATTATGGGTTTAGGCCAGATGCCTGGTGCCAGGCAAACTCCCAGAAATCCACAGGATGAACCCAGCTAAGACTCCTAGCAATAGTGGAGAGGGTGCCTGAGCTGTCCTTCTCCTGTAATCAGATTGGCGACTACCCTAATTGTCATCATAGAGCCTTCACCCAGTAACCGATGGAAGCAGATGCAGAGATCCACAGCCAAGCACTGAGTTGAGCTCCTGGAGTCCAGTTGAAGAGAGGGAGGAGGGGTTATATGAGCAGGGGGCAGGGGGTCAAAATCATGATAGGCAAACCCACAGAGACAGCTGACTCAAGCTAGTGGAAGCACATAGACTCTGGACTGATAGCTGGGGGGCCTGCATGGGACCAAACCAGGTCTTCTCAATGTGGGTGACAGTTGTGTGGCTTGGTCTATTTGTGGAGCCCCTGGCAATGGGTCCAGGATTTATCCCTGGTGCATGAACTGGCTTTTTGGAGTTTGTTCCCTGTGGTGGGATGCCTTACTCAGCCTTGATGTGGGCGGTGGGGGGGGGAGCGCGGCACTTGGTCCTATCTCAACATGATATGCCAGGCTTTGCTGACTCCCTATGGGAGGCCCTATCCTCTCTGAGAAGTGGATGGGAGTGGGGTGGGGGAAGGTGGGGAGAACAGGGGGAGTGGAGGGAGGGGAAACTATGGCTGGTATGTAAAAGGAAAAAATTAATAAATAAAGTGAAGAAGGCTGGGGACATCATGCATCATACACCTAACAACATGAGGACATGACCTCAGATGCCAACATCCACAGGAGAAGCCAAGCCTGGAGGCCGGGTATGTGATCCCAGCACTAAGGAAGTGGACAGAGGAAAGTCCGGCTGTTGAAGGTGGAGAGTGAGGGAGGAAGATACCTATGTTGACTTCTGGTCTCTAAATGCACTACAAACAGATGCACCAGTGCACACACGCATATGCACACAATCAAATAGATAAAAAGCAACGTGAACAACAGGACCCTTAAAGCAACATTCACTATGAAAAATGGAAAGCCAGGAATTCCAAGTTGGCTCCAGGCCTCAGTGACTTTCAGCAAGAAAAGATTGTTGTTATTTGATGAATGAATCAGAAAATAAGCAACATACACTTCTTCTCTTCCTTGTAACTCACAAATGGCACAAACGTTAGGAAAGCTTTATGTGAAACTCCCCCTTGTCCTTCCTCATTTAAGTCCATGATCACATCCGCTCTCTCCAATGCAGCGGTCTCCTCCAGGGCTCACAGGCAGATTTGATTGGCACTCGGGTGGTGCTGGGAGGGGCTGCTGAGAGCTGATTAGGTCATTAAGGGGGATTAGCACCCTTCTCTGGGGACTGGATTATCTGCTCCAAGTGTAGGTTGCTGTGCTGCGGGGTGCCCTGGGCCTTGTGCTTTCCATTTCCCGTGTGTGCCCCTTGCCTGCACCCCTATACCACATGAAGAGCCGACACAAGGCCCCTACCAGGCACAGACGTCTAACTTTGGGCTTCTCCAGAACCCTGAGCCAGAGCAAACTTCTCTTATTTCTAAGTGACCATGCCAGCAGTGTTCTGCTACAGCAGCAGCAAATGCGCTGTGATATCATCTTGCCAACTGATAGCAGACTGACCTCTGAACTTAATTTAAAACTGGCAACTGATCAGCGTATGAAAAATCTGATTCTGTATTTTTACACATAGATTAATGCTCTGCTTTCTGTCTTTCCGTCTGTCTGTCTCCTGTTCTGTGGACTGCGCCCAAGGCATTATGTATTCTAGGTACATGAACTACATGTTTTCTGTTTTGTTTTGAAGCAGGGGACTGGTTTTGTGGCTTTGGTCTCACGCTATAGCCCAGCCAGACTTGACTTTCCCATCTTCCTGACTCGGCCATCCTAGTGGATGGATTACAGGCCAGGCTGCAGGTGTACTCTGTTGCTGTTGGCAGCAGAGGCTGTTTTTTTTGAGACAGGATCCTTCTATTATGTATCATTGGTAGTTCTAGAACTCACTGTGTAGACCAGGCTGGCCCTGAACTCATGGAGACCCAGCTGCTTGTGCTTCCTAAGTCCTGGGATTAAAAGTGCACACTACCACACCCAGCTTAGGTGTTAGTTTTGATGAATCTTTTTGTACAATTCAGTTTCATCCACTTTGTACTTGAATTTCACTAAATATGGGCCCCCTCCAAATATGATCCTGGTAATTTTTGGTGAAGATTCATCCCACAGGATGGCTTTGGGAAGCCACCACGTGACTGCCAGGTGACGGTGACCTGGGCTGTGTTCCTAGATGCTGCCTTCCCAGTTTACCTTTATGGGACGCAGGATGCCAGTCTTTAAAGTCGATGGCGGACAGTGTCTGTTTGTGTTATGACTTTTCACTTCTTCTGTGTGCTTGTCTGAGTTCTCAGAAATTGTCAGCCTGGTAGACTAGCACTTACCTCTTATCCTAACACTTAGGATCAAGGGACAAGAAGGGCTCAGGTTGGAGACACCATGGGCTGCATAGAGAGACTCTGTCTTGATTGTTTTTCAAACTGATTCCTAAAGTTTCTTCAGCTGAGTTGGTGAACACTGTCAAGTTCACTCAGCAATTTAGTCACAACAGGAAGACTCCTGGTGGTAAGACCTTGGCCCTCATGGAAGTGACTCCACCCCTCCTCACTCTCTAGACACGTGAGAAGGCTAACAATGGTCACCAAGACCCCGTGAATCAGCCTGGCTTCCTCTGAGGACGCTAAGGCCTCACTCCCATACAGAGAGAGACCAACTCCTGGGAAGCTGGTGGCTAGATGTGACCTACCAGCCTGAGGAACATCACTGGGGCTGGTAATGGTGGTGGTGACGGCCATGCTTCTCCCTGGGGCCTTGGTATCAAGCCATCAGCACAAGCAAGGCCTAAGAGTATATCTTGCCCCGTAGCCCTAGTTCCATCCTGGCAGAGGCCCTAATGTTCTGTCTTCAGTGATGAGCATACAGCGCAACCCTGCCTCCATTTCCCTCAGGAAAGATGCAAACTTCTCTATTTAGAATCAGAGTACTAACCTGCAATGTTCTCTCCTTGATGAAAAGACCTACAAATGTCACATGGTTCCTCACACAAGGGGAAACCTGTCTAATGCCCAGGCCTTGCGTTCTACACAGTGTTTCCAGAATTTGTCACTGTTTCTGTGCATCTGGGTAGTAACTGAGAGACAGGACATTCCCATTTGAGGAAGAAGAGGCCCCACAGGAACGCACTTCAGCCCCCAGCATCTCTATTCAGGTGCTAACACCTCACTCAGTACAGTCCCGTCTGGCCAGCTTAGTGAGTGTTGTAGCACAGGAAGGTCTCCAGGAGAGCAAGTCTGGCTCCCAGATGCTGGGGAGGCACCCTAGATGATGATGAGAGCCGTTCCCATTTCAGGAGCAGGCAGGGGACCGGAGTGAAGGCAGTGTTGCTGCACAGGCCATGGCAGGCAGTGTTGGGTCTCCAGGCTGCCGGCGTCACCACAGAGGTGGTTCAAGTGGCCCCCGGGGAAAAGATGGAAAAGCATTGCATGGAAGGGAGTGAGGAGTGTCACTGGAATGGCCTGGCCATTCAGTGACATTCTCAAAGAGCAGGGGAGTGGCGGAGTGCGGGAAGACCGGGGCCCTGGGACCTCTCTGTCTAGACGTTTCCAGGCGGCCAGTGCAGAGCCCTCACCCCTTCCTTTCTCCTCCGGCTTTTCCTTCCCTGATGTGCAATGCTCAGGCAACTCTGCCTTGCCCTGCACTGCTCCACCTAAGGGCAGGAAGGGTGGTGGCCTTGGCCCAGCAGACCACCCTTGACCTAGACCATGATGCATGACCTAGCATGTGACCTCTGACCCCACAGGCCGGGCTCTAGCAGACAAGTCAGGTAGACTGGACGAGAACAGTAACAGTAAGATCTCTAGGACTTTGCTGAGGTTCCCACATCCCTCATCCTGTTTCCTTAACTGGCCCTTGTAGATAAAGAGAGACAAAACGGTGTGGGACAGGGAGAGGAAGACAGCTGCCTCAAGGAGTGTGAGGTGGCCCATGATTACCCACCAGCCAGGTGAGGCCAACAAGGAGAGAGCCCCATGCTCCCCTCTACCTAAGCTTGAGTCTCACCGTGTACATTCAGCTCTTGAGATGGCCTTGCCTGGGGACCACAGAGCTGAAGGCTCTGAGCAGGACTCTCAGCATCAGTCTTCCCTTCCTCATCCCTCTGCTACATGTCAACAACGCTACAGGGGTCTTTTTAGCTGGCTCAAAAAATAATTTCTAATGCTAAGAATGGGTCTTGCCTTGCATGTTCCCGAGGAAATTATTTGTTGTGCAGTCAAACTGGCCTTGGTTTTCCGTGACAAGTTCCAGCAACCTAGCTTTGGAACACTTGGTAAACTCCTCTGGTAATAACTTGACATGTTCCTTTACCCTTGGATATCCTCAACATTTCACAAACCTGGACTTTCCCGCCTGTTGTTCGGAGACACCTGTTAGGGACATTAGGAGCTAAGGGTCCAGGGCAAACTCCAGGGAGCAGCAGCCAGTGTTATGCTTGGCTGTGACGGCATCCAGCTGAGGGGGCTGCAGAAGCAAGCGGTACAATGGCCCCTTCAGCCGGACATCTCGGCAGCTGGCCAACAGCTTACATGGGGATTTGCTCTGCACTCTCACAGGCGTCCTGGGATGGAGGAGGCAGCGTATGGAAGTATGACGGGAAGATGATGGATTAGAGGCCATAAGTCTCATGTCAGCCATGCCATGAAAACATCATGCTGTGGGGTTATGATAACCAGAGTGGGGCGGAGGGAAGGACAAGACCTTCGGAGTCTCAGAGAATGTGCCACACGTACCAAGAAAGAGGAGGGACCTGCAGAGGAAGGGCTCAGGAGCTTTGCTGGATGCATCCTCAAGAGAAGTCTATGAAACAGAGGAGAGGGCTATTGGAGACGGGGTGACTAGCCCTGATCTGTCACAGACGAACAGATGAAATGTGATGGGCAGAAGGGTTCCTCCAGTTTATCATGTGGGGCAGTGCATTTTCATCCCCTTTTCATGGTAGTTAGCTTTTCTCAGGTACATACACACAGTGTACAGTGTGTTGGGCCAGGTATCATGCATCTCTGGAAAACCAGCGTGATTGTCAAGGCTGACAGTGAAGAGACTCACAGGACACTTGGTCCTCTGAAGACAGCCGCGCACCACCTCAGAGTTTCTTTGGGAATACTGGTGTGATGGTTAATAGTGTGAACCCAGCAGGAGCTAGGGTGACAGCAGACAAATCTCTGAACAGATCTGGATAAGGAGGTTGGAGGCGGGAAGACCCACACTAACTGTGGGAGGCACCGTTCAAGGGCGTTAAAGGGCCCAACTGACAGGAAAGGAGAGAGCAAGCATCTCAGCAGGGGTCATCTCCCTCCCTTGGCTTCCTGACTGCAGAGGCAAAGTGACCAGCTGAAGCACAGTGCTCTAGCCAGGACCCCTGGACCATGAGCGACTGCCCGACTCAGGCTGTGAGCTGAAGTGGGCCATTCATCCCTGGAGCCACTTCTGGTCAGTCCTTCTGCCACAATGGCAAGGAAGGGACTCACAGCTGATGTCCATGTTTGCCACAGTGGCCAAGTCAGAGACACAGCCCAGGAATCTGTCTAGAAGTGAGCAGGTGAATTGTAATGTGTGTAGGTGTATGTGTGTGTATGTGTGTGTGTATGTGTGTGTATGTGTACATGTATGTGTGTGTGTGTGTGTGCTTGATAGAGTTGTATTCAGCCATGAGGAAGAACAAGATGGTGCCATTTCAGAGACGTGTCTGGTGCCAGACATCACTGTGCTGGCTGAAATAAGCCAGACTCACAAAGACAAATACTCTATGCTTTCTCTAATAAGCAGAACATTGCTCAAAGTTTTAAACAGAAATGAAAGGACGAGGGGGACTTTATGAAGAAGGGAACAATGGGAAACGGGGTGACGAGGGACGGTAACAGCGAATATGATGAGAGAAATACACTGTGTGCGTGAACAAGGTCAGGCCGTAACCCATCATCCACTGTGACTAATATGAAGGAAAAGCAAAAGCGTGTTGGCACTTACCCTTGTTCGTTCACTGCTTCAGCAAACCACGATTTAGTTCTGAGAAAGAGAAAACGAGCCACCTCAAGATGGGCTCGGCCTTCACCACTTCCACCTGGTGACCAGCGTCTACCTTGCCACGGGTGACTGAGAGTCACTACAGCAACAATGCTGCCATAGCTTGAAGCAGGGCCTGGCAGAGGTGATTTCATTGCCTGGAGAGGAGAGGAGCGCAAAGTCTGATGAGGTGGGCACGTAAACTCAGCAGTGGTTTTGTGACCCTTCGGGCCCACTTTTCATTTGCGCACTTTCTGTCTTCTTGGTCTTTCTCTTTTGATTTCTGTTTTCCATGGTTTCTTTTTCCTCTCTCCCTGTGTGTTTCTTTTATTGTTTGGTTTGGTTTTTGTTTGTTTTTAAAGAGACAGAACGAACATAAAGTTGTGTAGGTGGGACCTGGGAGGAATCGGGGCAGGAGCAAACATGATCAGAATATATTGTTCTGATTTCCAATTGGGGTTGGGGAGTTAGCTCAGTGGTAGAGTGCTTGCCTATCAAGCGTAAGGCCCTGAGTTTGGTCCTCAGCTCAAAAAAATTTTTTTCCAATTAAAAAAATTAAAATATACATATGAATATAAATGAAAAAAATCAGTAAAGATGGGGGCCAGGTGCTAAGAAGAGTCACTACCACTTGCAGGGACAAGGACGGAGGGACTGGTGAGCCATGGAAGCAGTCCTAGGTGGAAAATGCCCTGAATTGTAGCAACTTCACCAAACATGCTTGAGGGGCTGAGTCAGGAAGCCGGTGGTCACCCAAAGGAGGGATGGAGCAGTTTGAGGAATGAAACTGAGAGACAGTGAGAAGGAAAGTCCACAGGCACCAGTGTGGCGCCATACTACGTGCATGTTATGGGGCAGTGGGAACACCTTGCTGTGGCCAGTCATGATGAAGCATGGCAGGTTTGGACTAGGTGACTTGTGTTTCTGAGAAGTGGACTTGGTGCTCCGCGGCTCACTCTTTGAGTATCCATAAGCGCATGGACACATTTCTCCAGATCCTGAGAGGATGGCCTCCACAGGGCGTAGGTGACTCTGAAGTTCTACCTACCAGGCTGTACTGCCTGTAGACATGGTTGGCAGCCACCGTACAAAATCACCCCAAACGAAACAGAAACCACTTTCTACTATTTATACTATTTATCTCTGGAGGACAAAGATGCAACCCTGCTCTCTGTGGCTGCCAGCCTACCCTGTCCTGCCCTGCAGCCACAAGCTCATGGCCTCTGCCCCCTGGTTACACAGCTCCTCCTCATAAGTCTTCTTTGCCTGTGTCAAATCCCTCTAGCCTCGCTCTTAAGTATCAAAGCAATGGGTCTAGTGCCTGTTCATCCCCATAGCAACCCAGAGAAGCCAGCCTAGCTCAGCCCCATCTGTAGGTCACAGCCAAATGCTTGTTGAGAGCTAGTCTGGAATGACACTGGCTTAGTGAGACACTCAGGAAACCTGGTCACACCTATGTCCTTGTGTTGTCACGTGAGTGTGGTGACATTTTGTTTGTGCTCTAACAAATAAAGCTTGCCTGGAGATCAGAGTGCAGAGCTAGCCACTCGAGGCCAGGAAGTGGTGGCACACACCTTTAATGCCAGCACTTGGGATCTCATGCCTTTGATCCCAGTACTTAGAAGGAGAAAACAGGAAGTGATATGGTTGGACAGAAAGAGGAAGTGATAAGGCGGGGTGCAGACAGGAGCTCGGACCCTTTCAGTCTGAGGATTCCTAGAGGTAAGAAGTCTTTCTAGTGGCTGGCTGCTCTGCTGCTCTGATCTGTCAGCATTTACTCCTGCATCTGACTCCAGGTTTTTGTTATTAAGACCAATTAGGATTCGCACTACCCATGAGATCAAGACTCTGTCTTGTGAATGACTAAAGAACCATAAAGCAGTTGGAACCGAAAGTGTCCATTGCCTGGGATGCCTGAAAATCTGGGAAGGAGGAACACACCTGGGTTCCTTGACCTCTAGTGACTGCTAAGAGGTAAGATTAGCCTGTATGGTCTGAGTGGGGAAGAGTCCACACACCACAGCAGACTCTGTTGATAGAACACAGTGGATGTGTTCACAAGGCCTGTCTCCTTCCCCACTTCTGGCTCCAGAAGGAATGCCCACAAGAGGTAAGAGACTGTCTGTAAAGATGCTGGAGTCACAGCAGACTCTCACCTTTGGTAGGAACTGCGTCTTTGCTTGCCTGTTCTTCAGGTGAGGGGCGGGTGAAGTGAGGTCCTGTTCCTCCTAAGTCCAGGCTCTGGCTGTGAACATGTCTGTCTAGATCCTGATCTTATTGTAGACATCTGCTCTAAATCATGACTAAGGTGAAGGGGTAAAACTGTCTCATGGGGCCAAGGCCTCACTACCAGCAGATTTGCCTGATCACTGAGACATTTAAGTGGAGAGACTGGACTCACACTAAGAAGAGTCTTGGCCTGTGTTGGGTAGTAATCCTGTGGCTGTGAACATTGCCCATTAGAATGTCAATCAGGTACCCCAATTATCCATGGAGGAGCAAGCAGAAAAGTAGATGCTAAGACAAGTAGCCAGGCACAGACATAGAATATGGCTGAGTGAGAATTCCCCAGGTTTCTTACCAGGAGCGGTGCTATGGTATGAGTGGTATGAAAAAGAATGGCCCATAGGCTCATCTGTTTCAGTGCATTGTCATCAGGGAGAGGCACTCTTCGAGAAGGATTAGGAGGTGTGGCCTTGTTGGAGGAAAAGTGTTGTCCCTGGGGTGGGCTTTGAAATTTCAAAAGTCGAAGCCAGACCCAGTGGCTCTTTCTTCTTGATGCCTGGAGATCTGGATGTAGAACTCTCAGCTCCTTCTCCAGGACCATGTCTGCCTGCACGCTGCCATGCTCCTCACTGTGATGATAATGGACTAAAACTCTGAAACTGTAAACCAGCCCCAATTAAATGTTTTCCTTTGTAAGAGTTACAGTGGCCATGGTGTCTCTTTACAATGATAGACCAGTGACCAAGACATGAGGTGAGAGTCAGCAGAGGCCCACATCTTAAGGGTGGACCCTCCTCTGGTCCTGGCTTTTGTCCCACCATTTACAGTGGCTCAGAAGATTTACAATGAGCTTCCTGCCCTACAGATCTAGGACTCCACAGCCACGGGTCTTGTGGCTCCCTTGTGGCCCCCTTGGGGCTGTGAGAACATCCTCAGCTTCCCACCATGGCGTCTGCAGAATTCCCACTCTGAGTATCTTGCTTTAATCAGAAACATGTCCTGAAACAATCAGGGGACAACTGTGCCTCTTTTACTCTCAGGAAGATACAAGATTAATTTTCTAAAAGTGAATTCATTTTACTTCGTTGTGGGGTTTTTGTTTTGTTTTTGTTTGTTTTTACTTATCTCAATGTAACATTCATTCACACGTCAGCATGTTCTGCCCTTTGAGAGGAACTCACCCTCACAACAGACAGAAAACACTGCACAAAGTATATGTTTCTGAAAGGACAGCACAGAGATCCCGGGGTGCCGTTGAGACCAAATAAGAAGGAAGCTCTTGAAACAGCCATTTATTGAGTGATGGCTAATGTAAATCACAATATTGGATTAAAGTGAAATTGCAGTTGGTAGGATTTGAGAAGACAAAAGGTTTGTTATCAAAGCCATAATTATTTAAAAGTGGATCCCACCACAAATCCACAACTCTCATGCAGCCGCAGCTTTCCACGGGTCTCAACCCCTCCTGTGGAGTCCAGCCAGTGCCATTTAGAGTTCTTTGTCTAGAGGTTGACAATCCATCCTCATCAAAATCACACTCACAAAACCGAGACAATTAAACATCTCTCTGTACAAGTGTCTCAGAATGTCACGTACACACTCCGACGAAGGCCTGTCCTCAATGACCAAAGAGAGCAACCCGGTGTGAACCAGAGGAAAGGAACAGAATTGTTAAGCAACCCTTTGCATTTTAAGCAACATTTAATTAGAAACACACTTTAACCACCAAAATGATAAAAATCCAAGAGATTAAAATTTGAGTGTCAATTATCATAAAATTCATCATTGTAATTCTTATTAAAACTCACTGTTTAGATAGGTAATGATTTTATAATATGCCAATTTGCATAAGGAGCCCTGAGATGGCTTATTATTTCGATTCCACACAATTACAATGCCAGCCCCATACATCAGAGCTCTCAGCAATGTAAAACCACGGCGCTAATTAATAAGCCATTTACTGACTGCAGCTAGTTACCGCGGTCCTGCAGCTGACCTCGAGAAGACGAGCCATCTCTGAAGTGCCTGTGTGTAACTACAAACATAATGGCGTGCCAGGAGGGAATCATTAAAAATAATTTACACAAGCCTTCATTTACAAGATCTTTTGATAGCACGCTTCCCCGGTGTTTAGATCCGCGGTGCAACCCCGACCATTTGGGAAGGGCCAAGCGGGGGAGTGAAGGAGGGTACCTAAGTGGTTAATTAAGAGCCATTCGGACGCCACAAGAGTCTCCTGAAAAATCCCTCTGATGTCTGCAGTGTCAAATGTCTCTCACAGGAAAAGCCACCAGGGGCAGCAGCCATCGAGGGCTAATTACTGGGGACAGGAGCAGCTGAGAATGGTCGTCATGGGCTCGTGCCCGGAGCACCCAGGCTCAGGATTGAGCGCAGCCATCTTTTGTCTGGCTGGACTGGCAGGTGAGCAATGAGGGCGCTTGGAACGAGCAGGTACCGGAGACAGCTGAAGAGTGCTCTGCACCATCCATCCATCCCTGCCCGGACCATGAAGCCCACAGTAGCACATCCCTCCAGGAGAGCTTAAGCATCCTCGGAAAGCGGTCTAAAGAGCACAGGCTCCCTCAGTTGGTCCTTTCTAAAAGAAATAAAGAAACCACAATAACAAACAGTTTTTTTTTTTTAAGCCACCTAGCTCATCAGAAATTGACCCTGGGTGGCTCTCAGTGCCACAGAAAGACAGCGGAAGTGCTGAGTATTTCACTGTGGGAAGGGGTGCTGTAGGGCTCATTGCCATATAAAACATTTCTACAAGCCTTGTCTGACTTAATATTTTTAGGAAACAGGGATATTAGCAAAATTGACAGATCATTGGGAAAAAAATAGTTTTTGAGAGCAGGAGACAGTGTGGGCAGAGAAGCGGGTAAGTCTAAAATAATTAGTCCTGCGCCTAAAAAAAAAAATAAAAAAACCTAACCTAAAACTCCTATGTAAAAGCCCAGACATGTTAGAGTGTCATTGCAGATCAGAACGGAAACTCTGAGCCTTGGGAACAAACAGACGATGGGCAGCAGAACCCAGGACCCAGACAGGTTTCACCCTGTAAGTCACCTAGCATTCTTATTTTTGTTTAAACTATGCTCAAAGCACCTGTCCCCAACGTATTTGGCCCAAGAAATTACTAAAAACTACTTTCCTCTAATTTGGGGTGAATGTTCAGTTCTAAATGGTTAACAAATGCACATTTTGGGTGGCAAAGCTGTCAGCAATCTCCAAGTCAGCACTGGGGGTCTTAACCACGCATTCAGAAACAACATATTTGTCACAACCAAGGAAACCCAGGTCTCTGGAGCCTTTTATGGTGAGGAAATAAAAGACATGTTGTTCCCGTCTTTAAATAAATGGGTGTGAGTTTCCCATGCTGAACTCAAAGGCCCGGCTGCCCTGAATACAGGAGAGGTTTATGCATGTCGTGAACTGCTGAGAAGGCTGTGTGGGGATGAGTTCAGACACTTAACTGCACAACTTTTATTGTAATCCCAGTCTTTTAACGCTGGCTTTTGCCATGGAGAAGAGCTTCGAACGTAAAGCATCCTTTGAAGTCCAGACAGTAGGAAGACAAAAGGCAAGGAGACAAAAATCAGCCTGAGGATGGGTGTCGAGCAGCACCCCATCCCTGCGGGGACCATCTCCCTGAGCGCCCCTCCTTCCGGCAGGGCCTGCGGGATGTGCAATAGGAATGGGTTTGGCTCCTCAGCTTGTGTACACATGATTGGAGGGTAGCTGTCTGTCCGAACGAAGCAAGGAAGAACTACCCAGGGCAAGATCCCACCTGGCTTTGTGCAACCAGGTGCAGCAAGTGCAGAGGAGATGCCATGCATCCCAAGATGCTCCTGGTCGAGGGCCCCCTTCCAAATCACAGGAGAACCAAACTGCATGGGCAACCATGAGCATAGCGTCTGAGACATGCTCTAATTGACACCCATCTCTTCCGGCATCTGCCTCTCAACATTCTCCTCAGGAGAGAAAGGTGGGTCCCTGGGGGGGCACACAGCAGCAACTGCCTGATTCAAGAGACCCAGTAGATGTCTCTCCACACACCTGACTGGCTTGCAGCTCCCACAAGCAAATAGTGTGATAATTAAGAGTAATGCAAAAAAAGGGGGGGACTTAGATATTAGAACCCATGTCGGCTCATATGAATAATTTTAATTAAGATGATTCCCAAACCAATGGGACCCTTAAGCCGTGTATCCTTGGAGAAAAAGACATTCACACTTTTAAAAGTTACATAATGTTTTGCTTCAAAAACCAAATAAAATATTCAGCACATTAAAGTTTCCACTATAATCCTGGCCTCCTGATCTTTCACATTTGTGGTTAGAATTTTATTTTTAAGCTGTCTGAGAGATAGTATCAAAGCCTCTTGCAGGTCATATGGCAAGCTGCACCAATGCAAGGGTCTTCATGTTTATAACCCTTGTTCACCAAGCCCCTTTTTAGGCATTTTTAATTATGCAGAAAAGCAAATTATTTAATATGGAACAGCAGTCTACAGTACACCAGGTAAAATGACAAGAGTGATTCTCTTAATGCACGGAGGATTTCACAGTCGGGAAAGGTCAGTTTGGTAAGGGGCATCGTATTTTGAAAAATCATTGCTCGTTACACCCTCAAGTATGAAAGCAAAATAAAGAAGACTTGACAAAGAGGTACTTGGATCTGCAGTTTACATGTCCCAGAAGGGAGACCCACACAAGTGTGCACATGCACATACAGATAGATAAATAAATATTTTTTTTTCATTTGCAAAACTCTTTCATCCATGGAACCTCTCACTGTGGAATTCTCCCTTCACATAACGAGGGACAGTGAATTTTGTTTTTAAAACTATCAGGGTGCATCTCCAACTAAGCATTTCAAAATGCATAGCTTTTCAAAACCTCAGGTTTGGGTTAAAAAACAACCACATTCCCTGACCGAGGAACCATACCTGTGACTTGCACCTTTCTGCAGGGGGCAACAGAGCATCGAACTCCGCAAAGAAGGTTGAAGAGGTGCTTAGGCCTCTCAGCTCTAATCTGACCCTTCTGTGTGCTCCTGGGCACCCAGGACCACCTGAATAGTCTTAAGACTGAGGGATCCGCCGTCTTCCAAGGGTGCAGACAGGCTTCAAAAAGTTGCTATTAAATGGGAGCTATGGAGATTACAGGGTGACATTAACCATCATTAAGAGATTTCAGTGTGAATGAGCCCGGCAAGCCTTCCCACGTCTGGCTGAAAAGGCCCCTCAGACCAAAGTTGAGAGATAATTTTATAAATACTTGTACTTGTTGGGGGAATTTGTCTGACAGACAGACCACATGTATCACCTTTACAAAGACACCACCATGGCTACATTTCAGCACTCCCCGCTTTCCAAACAGCACGCACCAGCATGTCACACAAAACCGCACCACTCATCTGGGCAAAGAGGCCACGCCTGTCTGCCTCACTTTAAAGAAATTAGCTCAGTTTTCTTAAAGAACAGAGCCTCCACTCTTGAGGGCCCTGTTCACTACGTGGCGTGCGTGCTTTTGATCTTTTGTTTTTAGCTTAAACGTGACAAGATATTGGCAAGTACGAGGAAAGAAAGCCTTCTCCCTGGGAGGAGAGGAGCCCTTGCAGCTCAGCAGAGGGCACTGTGTGAGGCCTCTGCTTCTCTGAGGCAGAGGTGTTGGCGGTGGAGAGCTGGCGAACTGCTCAGTCAGCAGCTGTGTTTGCTGCTCCTGACAGTCAGGGCCACAGGACCAGAGGCTTAGCCTCGGCCTGCACCCTAAAGTTTGTGTGGCCACGCTACCACCAGGGTCAGACAGCGGTTTTTGTTTGTTTGTTTGTTTGTATGTTTTCCCACTGCAGAACTCTGGCTGCACAAAAAGCCTAGAAAAATGTACCCGTCTTCCAGTCATATTGAGGAATCTTGAATCACCAAGATGTTTTGGTTTTTTTTTTTTTTTTTTTTTTTTTTTGCCAGGAAGACAGTCAGTCAGCTGTGCCTGCCACATGCTTCATTTAAAATTTCTTCATTAAATTCTTTGAAAGAGGATTTTTTTTAAAAAGTCTCTTTTCAGAAATATGGGGTTGAGTATCATAAGTATTTAAAAAGGGGCAAAATGGACAGCTAGACTCCGATTGCAGTGAAACTTCCTAAACAAGGCTCTTGGGTAATGTCTCCTGCCCGTGACCCACTCGAACCCTTTCCCTATGCCAAGGGAGAAGCTGGTGAGATTCAGTCATTGAATCTGACCCACTGAATCCTTGTTTTATGAATGCGGCCAAGGCTAAGCTAGTTTAATTGGTCTAGCTCCAGCGGGCATTTTTAGTTTATTTCACCTTTAATAATTAGCATTCAATTTGTGCTCCCTTAATGAGATGAAAATTAAAGTTTCCACGTTTAATTCCGTATTTTCATGCTTGCCACGCTTCAGGAGTTTTCGTGAATAAACACTGGTATCAATGGGCCTCCAGGAAGGGCTGCCATAAAAGGCCATGGAATTGTTTACAAAGCTCAGTGCTGTTTGGAAATGGGGGGGGGGGGATGGCTCAGCTGGGGGAAGGGCCCCATCTCTGACCAGGACAAACCTAGAATGGCTTTTTGGATGATCTTAATAATTTCTCTTCCAGGAAATTTCCTCCTCTCATTGGAACTGTTTCAGTTCATTAATAATCTGGCTTTTACTAAATAAAGAAAAGCTCTCTCTCAGAACCAGCAGATTCACTCTGCAAAACCACCCTGACTTCCTGGAAGGGAGATGCCTATGCTTGCCTTTGGGTCCTCACTAAATAGAGATACTTTGGTGTGAAATCTGTCACGGTGGAATCCGGATAGAATCGGCGTTTCACCAGTGCCCACACTGTGGTTAGATAGAAAAGAATTCTCATCGTTCTATTACTTAATCGACTGACTTTAGAACCATTGTGAAGTCGACATAAAATGCTGACCGGAGAGGGGAAGGCAGCACTATCTGATGCTCCTGTGGGGAAAAGAGTGGAGCCTCTCCATGGCCCTGCAGGGCAGTGAGGGTGCAGGAGACAGAGCCGCCATCCAGGGAGAGAAGTTAGGCCAGGCCACTGCAGGGCTGGGGTGGGTTTTAATGAACAGAAAATGTGCTGTATTTTTAGGAAGGCAGGTCTTGCCCTGGGGGCTCTGAGGAGGTGTCCAGGAATATTTCAGCATACCACACTTTGCAGTGGCAATTTCTCTCCAAGCTGGTTCCCAGTTTGTGAAAACCCGAAAAGGGCCATATTCGGTTACCTTTTGATTCATTTCTGATACCCTGGCTGTGCCTGAAATGCTAAAAATGGCAGTTCTGCATCCACACTCCGGGCCAAAGGAAGGGAGGATGCTGGCTTCTGAAAGGAAAGATTTCTTCCTCTGCAGGTTGTCTTATGGACAATGCTACAGTAAAGCACACAGGGCTAGGCCAGCTTGATGGGGGGACACAGGATCACTGTGCCAGGTGCCAGCTTCGCTAAGGACAGTCTCCCATTCACAGCTGAGGGAAGCATACGAGGTGTCCCCTTAGCCTACCAAGGGGGTTAAGCTTTCAGACCGGGGTTGAGATGTGGCTAAAATAATGATATGTTTACTTTCCTGATGGTTTTCAGTCCTTGTATCAGATTTGAAAAGGTGGTGGGTGTCATGATCAGGTAGCCCAGTCCAGGGAAAGAATCTGATTCTTCACACAGATGAGATTTGCTTCTCTAGTCTGTGTGTAAAACAGAGCAGGCATTAGCAGCAGGAAGTCCCAGGAAGCCAAAGTGGAGTGTGTGTGTGGGGTCCATCCACAGAAGCAGGTCTCCCACAGGGCATCCTCCACCCAGTTAAACTCTGGTGAGATCTGCCCTTTTTTCTATTCAGACACCTGAGAGGCCACAGTGTTTTCTTTGAAGAAATGGAATACTCAATTTTCTTTTAAAACTGATTTCTTAACAAGTATCAGACAGCCACGCAGAGCCCACTGCACTGTCCCGGCTTGTAGGAGGCGTACAGCCATAAAGAGTTGTGCTTCTTCCTTGCGCGGATCTAAGACTATGCCAAGCACATCCACACAGTGAGCCCTACACCAACACAGGCAATCACACAGGCCAGTCCTGGAGGTGATTACTTTTGAGCCTAGAATTATTTTTCTTCTTTCTGATTTTCCTTATTTATTGTCCTCTACATCAATAGCCAATGCCTCTTCTACAAGGAGAAAACCAGATAATAAATACTATTTGTTTTAGAGTAGTATGCCTCCAGCTGGGGCAGAGACAACAGGAAGCACTCCCATAGGACTGAGCAGTGGGAAGAGGGTGTCCTGGGGCAGAAGGGTTGTGATGGGACTAGACCCCGGCGAAGGGTTGCTCGGGTCACTTACACACGACCACTGCAGGTGTAATGAGAGAACCAGTGGTTTTTAGATGAAAAGTGATGAGGAGCGACAGAAGGTCACAGAGCAGGTGCAGAGGGGAAGCGGTCTGCTCAGAACAGCATGTGGCCTCCACTATCTCAGATTTTTATTGCAGACTTCTCCATCTTTCAATCTGACTCCCAAATTTTCCCTTCAATAATTGAGTCCTATAAGCCATGCTGTTACCACAGTCAAAATCAAACCACATCACTTAAAAACCAGATTAAAGTGGCAAAAGTTATCTGAACAGATTTTCTTGAATTTGGCCGCATTTGTAACAGGCATCCAATTAATAAACTACTCACTTCTATCAAGTGTGTTGGCTCTTTCATATTTGAGCATGCTCTTTCCCCTCTCCCCCTCTCTCGCATTCTCTATTCCTACTTTTACTCCAGAGAAAGAGCAAGGTCTCCGAAGTGGAGTACCTGTGTTTCTATGTTGTCAAGAACATGATGAAGTCTTAATAAACGCAGGCCAGCACTTGCAAACGGACATGGTTTCCTGATACCAAATGTGCCCATATGCATGCAGGTCAGCAAATCAGATTGGAAACAAACCGTGGGTACCTAAGGGAAGTATGCGCCTGCTTCCAAAGCCGGTCACAAGTGTGGTAACCGTGAAGGCAGTGCAGACTTAAAGCATGATCAGGATCATGAGAAATCCCTCACATCTGTGCGAGGATGTGCTGCACATGGGAGAAAAATGCCCCTTCAGATGGAAGCTGGCAGATCCCTGTGCTTGGGAGCATTCGGGGCATCAAATATTGAGCTTTATAAAAGTTAGAATTCAGATAGTTCTCACTCTGAAGATGCACAGGGCACCTACCTCACTTCCACATGAAGCCTTAGCCAGGCTGCAAGAGCTCAGGATCCCAGGGAACACAGACTTCTAACTATTTCTGGGAGAGCCTTTTCAGATGAGTGCGGACATCTCCCGTGGGTCCAGCCCTGGCACACCACTCTTAAAAATCAGTAGCCTGATTTGCCAGAATGTGTTCCTTAAGTTGGACACCATCAGTGGCTTTCCACAGCCTTGCCACCTACATCCCTTTCAACCCAGCCAAAAGGTTCCTAATCCCTTGTATTTCTAGGTGTTCTTAGATGAATATCGGTTCTTTATCCAAGCTTTATGCAGCTTTAAAACTCAATACATAATGCATGCTGAAATGCATGAGTTGCAACTTTACAAAAGAATTATCCAAAAGATTTCCAGGATGCTTAAATACTGTTACTTAATCACAAGGTACTGTCTATGTTGTTCTGTAATCTCACTTAAATCATATAATGAATGCAATAATGAAAATTAAAATCTCCAAATGCATAGCTGAGCATCTCTTAATCTACATGTGATCACAAGCAGTATTTCCTAGGAGTCTGCTCTCTCCCATGATGAGACTTACTGGAGCACTCAAGACTCAGAGTCATGTAGAACTAAATATCATGTCAGACACTCTCTTATTAAAGGAGGATTGATCAGTCCCTCCCTCCATTCTGGAGACTACAGGAGTATTAATAATTCTAATCATGGTGTCCATCTTGCTAACTGCAAGAAAAATATTTCCTTTCCCACATCAGACATTCTCAGAAGTGAGATATTAAAAAAGAGGATAGCTTCGGGTTATCCTGGCAAAGAGAAACACACTCAGAACAAACTGAGACAACATAAATGTCCACTTGTGAGATGGGCAGCTTTTTTCCCTTCTTAGGCAGGATTTTTGATTGCACTGTTTTAGCCATATTCATCTTGGAAAGCTGGTTTGCAAGCACCAAAAAAAAAAAATGTAAAACTTGGAAGTGATCTGGGGCATGAATGTGCCTGTCAGCCCAAGACCTATTCTCAAGCCATGGGTTGGCCTGGGTGTTGGTCCATTCACTGCGTACTCATCATTAATGGAGCAGCAGATAGGTCTTGTGCTCCGGCACTTTGCAGGTGGTGGCAGGAGATGCTGGTATCGCAAGGAAGCAATCCACATTTAGCAAGCATGAGACACACTGGCCGGGCTTACGCCAGAAAAGGAGCCTCAGTGACAGTGGTGATATTGGAAGTGCATGGGTCTTCATCCTCTCTCATAGACAAAGAAAAGTGAGGTAGTCAGTAAAAAACTCACATGGTGTGACAACATCAAGGATCCGACTCAAGTTATACAAATATTAAAATCAAACTCTCTTAACTTTGATTGTCTTTTGATTTCTCATCTTTTAGTTACATCTAGCAAATCTTGCAGAATATTATTTTTCTTTCTCCCATCTTCAAAGGCTGAGAAATTTTCTTCCTGCGATCGGGCCTGACATTCTAGCCACAGAAAGGCTATCGCAGCCATTTCCCCTACTCTGAGATCACTGTGGGCATTTTTATAGCTTCACCACATTCCTTGGCATCTCTAGGGTGGAGCCACCCTGCAAACGCTCCCACTGCCGACAGCCAGCTGTGGGATGAGAGCCCAGTGTGAGCCTGCCAAGATGTTGGCAAAAGGACCTGGTGGCCTTGGACACCTCATCTCAAGATGTCCCTCCCTCCCTCTTTCCCCTGCCTTTGGTCATAGCGGTTATTGATACTCTAGAAGTTGCTTCTAAGAGGAAATAGAATAAACACTTTCTACAGACTGGCGATGCTGCCGGTGTCAGCACTAACCACACACCAGGCTGCTGCATCCAGTGAGGCTGGGCTTTCATTTTTGTTTTGTTTTGTTTATTTGAATTTTTCATTTTAAGAATCGGGGCGGGCAGGGGTGGGGGGTGGGGGAGGGCTCTGGTACAGTTGTGAGGGGAGGTATTGTGTCATAGAAAGTCCTCCTGCTCCAGCACCGCCTCCCTCTCCCTGCCCAGTGGAGAGACAGCCACACGGCATCACCAAGATCGATGCCAGAAGCCCGGGAAGAGAAGAAGAAAATAAAAGTTTGACAGGAATTTATAAATACAGCCTCGGTTAAGCGCATCATCATTCATAATACCATTAAATCTATTTCAATAAACAAAAACATGCTTTACTTTTCCAGGAATTCTTTGTGAAAGGAAAACATTACGTGAAAAAATAAAGTGTTATTGCGAACACAGTTAAAATCTGGAGTAAGGTTTTGAATAAACAAATTAAATTGCAAGGGGATATAGTGTGCCTCGGAGCCATTTCTTGACAAAACAGTCATCTTATTTACACGCTTCACAATACCCCACCATGGATGTCGAAGGAAAAAAATAAGGAGAAAAATAATTAGCATATTAATCTTTTTTATGCTGCCATCCTTCAGATCCAGAGGACCATGGTGTAATTTAAATCTAAACGCTTTCCTGGCATTAGAATTCATTTTAGATGGGTCAATTGTTCCATAATAAAGGGGTAGGAGGTGTACTTCATGCAAGAGATTTATGTTTGCCATTTGTTCATATTCATGTGCTACTGAATACCCTCAATTCAAATGGTGATGGCTGTTCATATCAGCCGGGCGGCAGCCACACAGATCACTAACCGGGAGCAATGAATTTCATTTGCAGGACAAAAAATACAGCGAAATTAACTCCAACAGTTTATTGATTTTTGCTTAACAGAAGCCAGTCTAACAGCTCTATTGCCCCCATAATGATTACTGACAAAAGTTTAATTAAGCAATTATGAAGCCAATAATAGAGTTGTCTGGCCCGCTCGGCTCCAGCCCGTTCAGGACTTATCTCCCTCCTGCACATCACAGCAGCCGGAATGTGCTTGAGGAGATTAATGCTGGAGAACACAGATGCCTACTTCTATTCTGCTTCATGATGCCGTTTGAATGGAGACGGGAACACAAGCTCCCCTTTATCAAATTACAAGTCCGCTTTTCATGAATATGTAGTTTAAAAAAAAAACCTAGTGGTGGCTTCAAGGTGTAATTATAAAGACATACAACAAAAATGACACACAATTCTGCCTTAGTAATCCCTGCCATGAAATATGCATGATAATGTATTACTGAATAAAGACTTAACAACGTTCTAAGAGGCTTTGCCGTCGTACGTTATACAAACAATTGACAGCCTTCTCCCAGTGTTGTGGGAGATATTGTCTGACCTCGAGGCTGTGTTTCACTTCCTCTTAAATGTATTGTTTCCAGCTTATTGTGTTGTTATTTGTCCATAATGCTATTAAACCGGTCTTATCTGTTTGTAAGAATTCTCGATTTATTATGTATGCTTAAATATGGAAATGCAAAAATGTGAGCTCCTTTCCGGCATTAATCATTTCATAAAATATGCACCGGGTCCAGGAACCTGCAGACCCAGAGCTGAGGAAGCTTCTGGGCTTAAGAGCTGCATCCTTGCGGTTCCACAGACATCTCCCGGGAGCGTGGCTCTGGGTGTGTTCAAAATGCCTTCACTCAAGAGAAAGGTCTGGCTTCCTGGCCTCTGAAGCAGTGATTTGATGACCTCTTTCTTTGTCTCCTTAAAAGAATCCATACCGATCCTCCAAAACAGCAAGTCGCTCTTCACCCATTCACTCAAAGAAAGCAAATGTGCGGAGGGGTGAACACACAGGACTGGAAGCCGTGCTTGCAAACTTTGCCGCTCACAGCCTGACTTGCTATATTTATATATATGGAGAAAGAAATTCACCGAGTGGGCTTTTGTTACTAATAAAATGGGCCTTACCCAAATGATGGTGATTTATTTTATCAAAAGCACCCTGAAAGACATTTGTCTTCTTGGAGCCGCTGGGAACAGCTGCCGGAGTGAACGAAGCAGCAGCCGGGTAGCCAGCAGAGGGTTCCAAGGCACAGCCTCGCCTTCCAGCACTGGCCTCTTACACAGCAGGCAGCCTTGTGGGTGGACAGCCTGTGTCCCTGAACTGATGGTCCAAGTCAGGCTAGGCTGCAAGGCAGACAGCCACATTCTTCCAGTCCCTGCCTGCTGACCCCACCCATGCAGCAAGTGTGGCATAAGCTGTGTACACTCAGCCTGTACCAAGGAGGGTGAGCCTGCATGCTTGGACTATTAGACTAGATAAATATATCCTCTGTGCTTTCTATTAATAAGCCAGAACATGTCTCTCTGTCTGTCTGTCTGTCTGTCTTTTTTCTTTCCCCCTGCAGTGATGACTCAGGAGAAATGACAAGGAGGGTTCTGTAGGTGTAAACTGTGAAGTGCTGATCTGATGAGAACCTCGATAACACAGACAACACTGCTAACCCTCCTCAGGAAACTGTTGGCCATGTGAGCATCCTGCTCCCTGCCTGGGGTAGTGCTGGTGCATCCTGTCAAAAGCTGAATCTAAGGATAGTTAAATCTCACAGAAACTAAAGGAACATTGCCTCTTGTTCTTCTCTCTGTCTCTATTTGCTCCATTGTGGAGGGATTCAGGGGAGCTGTGGACGGTACAGCACGGTGCACCTCTGTGGACCCCACCTGACTGTTAGGAGGGAAGATGATTTGGAAGTATCCTTGCACTTAGCCCATCTCTACTCTATGAGGCAGGAATGCTGAAATGTTTAATAGACCACAGGAGGGGTCACTAGTCTTTTGGTACTCATTAGAAAATGCTCAACCTGTGAGAACTGAGGGACATCTCACAATGTTTGAAGGGAACATTGTTCTTCCGTGTAGTTAATTGCTGAAATTTTCAACATCATCCTTTGAAAGCCCAGCAGAGAACGAGTCCTTAAAGGGAAGGAGAATGAAAGGGTTCCCGAGCCGGGGACATGGGGAGGCTTTCCCCTCAGGAAAAGTAGTACTGGTCCAGTACATTGGATGAAGATTAAATTAAAATAATCTTTGAAGGACAGCCACCTCACAGTAACTGACTCTATTTTTCTCCCCCTGCTCCTTCCTTCCCTCTCAAAAATCCATTTTTTTTTTCAGTTCTAAGGACCAAACCCAGAGCCTTGCAGTTGCTAGGCACAGCTCTACCATGGAGCTAAGTGATCAACCCTATTAATAATTGGATTCTCAGTAACACGAGCTCACTAGCACCTGTGCATGCCACATGCTCCACGAACCCCCTTGCATGCATTGGCTCTATTCACTGATGAGCTTTGAAAGATAAACACCGAATTAAAAATATATATATATCGGATCTTCCAGGAGGTACAGCAGAGATGAGTTCCCCAGTTTTGGTGGCTGTGTGGAACTTGCTCTCCATCCTGCGTGGAGGTCTGTGAGACAAGACACAAATTAAATATAATTTCCACAGAACCACTGCAGTCTTCCTCACAGAGTACCTATTTCCAAATCAGCAAAGCCATCTAGGGGCAAGGGAGGAGACACTCAGCCACACAATGTCAGCTTCAAGACCCTGGGATGATTTACGTACTCCCCGAACATGAAAAGGTGGAAATCAAGGATCGTGAAAGACCTCACGTGAACAAGGGGACAACACAGACCCACCGGCAGCATTTGTATGCATGGCGCTTTATTACCAAATGACACACATTCTAGGCACCATGGCCACAAGATGTAGGGAGCACACACAGGTAAAGTAGGGCTCCGCAGCTTCTGAAGCTTCATCAAAAATCCGGTTGAGTCCGCTTTAAAACAGAGCCACCTGTCACGTGAGAGAAGTGTTCTTTCTTCCGGAAGAATCTGTCTCTCCTCTAGTTGGCTAGTAAATATCACAAAGGTCTCACATTCGGCTGCTGAAACAATGCTTTGCCAGTGGAGTTCTGGGTGTGGGCAAGGCATGATGCCACCGAATTTCCTCCTCGGTGCTGGCAGACAGCTGTGCGCCTTTGCGTTCCTTGCTTCTTTCCCACGTTCTGTTTGTGCATTCTGTTGCCAAGTGGTGACGAATGGTAAGTTACTCTTATTAGCAGGGTTCTGAGACGAGACTGACAGTTCTGACGCTTGCTCTCAGTTCCTCCCCTCCTAGATGAATGCAGAGCAGCCCACCTTCGCTTTGTGTGGCGCGGATCGAACGCTAAGATGGGCTTTAAATCTGTAAATTAAATACCAGGAGCCCTCACAGTAACACACCAAGCATGACTGGCTTAGGAATAGCTGGGGAGAGGGTGCCGGACCTAATAGCAATCCACCACGAGGCTGCTTCTCGGTCAGTCTGCTCACCCTCCAGGTAGCTCATTGTGGAGACCAGCCACAGAACACGCGGGTGTTTGCTAATAGGCCACGCGCCTCACTGTGGGCCCTGGGTTCCCATTTTCTGTAACTCGCCATGATTACTTTTTTAGGGGCTTTCACTTTCCCCAGCTGATCTGCCTCTAGTTAGGCAGCATTAATGACACTTCAGTCATCCTGGCTTTCAAGCCGAGTCCTTCCACAGCGAACAGAGAGCTGACATTTCCTGACATTTTCCCAACTAATTACAGGACAAATAATTAAGCATGTTCTCGTATGTAACAAATGAAGGCAAAAGCCGTCTGTCACGACTGGTGATTGATGACACTCCGGGAGACTTTATCTGATGGGTCCTGCCACGCAATGGAGGGGAAGCAAATTTATTAGAATGAACAATGCAAATTCGGAGTCATCTCATCCAGTTATGCGCCAAGGCAATATCCATGTCAAGGTGACTGTGACAATAAAAGACAATATTTGCATTTTGTGGGCAGGTTGAAGGGGAAATCAGAGCAGTAAGATGACAGGCCTAATTATTTTGGCTCATACAGGCTGGGACAGCTGTTTCTGGTGTCCTGAACAAGGCTGTCACACAGGTAACTAAATAGGTCTGCATATAAGTCTGTATCCAACACTGTACGGAGATGTCTACCACTAATGACCAACGCTAATGTTACTGCCAGCCGTGAAAAACAGAAAATGTGTCATTGCACACCTTCTGCGTGGCAGTCAACATTTCGCTACATAATTACTTGTTAGTGAATTAATTCCTATCTGTCAGTATCTATGCCAGTGTCATTTTTAGACCATTACAAAAATTATGCCATCGCCATAGCAACAGCAGGCACAGTTAAAAGGCAAAAGAGTTCAGACGCGCAGGAAAGTGCCTAGTTAGGCAAGGGATAATAACGGGGAATCCAGAGTGAACTGTTCGTGTCTACCACCACTCTAATATCCTTTATTTGGAATCCACATTTGATCAATGATTATTAGCCAATGATTTCAGGCTCCCAATTGCCACCCACAGTTAACGCTGCTCATAATTAAAACCACGGTCTGCAGTAGCATCTCTCAGAAAGGAGCTCACCTCCCTGTCAAGTCAATTAACTGGGTGCTTAAAAGTGACATGCCCAGTGCTGGGCAGCCCAGAGCCGGTATGCAAATGGACAGGCGGGCAGAGCTCACAGCGGCTGCCTCCCTTGGTTTTATTGACAAGGACTTTGTATTAAGTCTGTGGGCAGATGCCCCATTCTCTGCCACAGTCCTTTGTGCCCATCACATCTGCCTCACGGAACCAGCCCTGGGCTGCACCTCCAGCCCCCCCCCCCCCCCGCCCCCTTTAGCCTTTCAGGATGCCATCACATTAGGCAGATGAGCTTCGTCTTCACTCCAATACAGGTCTATAGAACTCAGATGCTCTTTGCATGGAGAGTGACCTGCGACCCTCTGGACCCTGAATACCCTAGAGAAATACACTTTAAGATGGAGGGAGGAAGTTAGGGAGGGGGGAGAGAAAGAGAGAGAATACGAATATGAGATGAGGGAACTGGGAAAGAGAGAGTAAAATTAATTATGAGCAATCAAAAATGAGAAACAGAAAATTTTTCATCTTAAAACACAAAGGTAGAAAATATAAAACCCCCTTTAGGAAACAGAGCCCATGCTCATTGATTTTTTTTTTCTCTCTTAATTAATTAAAATGTTACCAGGCTAGGGAGGAGGCTCTGCTAAGCTTTCCACACAAATCCATCACTTTTGTTAAGCGCAAACATTCTCCGGGTGAATTTGCGATGATGGAGGACAGACACCTGACTCAAAGTGGCTCCTAATAATTCAGAGAGAGGATTATACAAACGGAGAGAATGTGGAGAGTGAACAGACTATGAAGGCAGGAAGGTTTTACTTGCTCATCGCCACCCTGGTTTTTATGCATTATACTGACTCATTTTCGATTCTAAATAGAGGGATGGGAGGAGCTGGATATTTTTGCACATGTTGGGATGTTTACTGTTGTGCAGGGCATTAGTAACACAGATCAGGAGTGTGGGATCCAATTGTGTTAACAACTCGGAGTGCCAAGCCGGTGAGGGTGAGGTCAGGCAGCAAAGATCCTGTGACCATGCATTGGGAGCATCCCCATCACGGCGAGGTCCAGCCAGAGACAGGGAAAAGAAATCTTGGCGCAGGAAAGCAGCTGAAAGCTGTGATAAGAACAACGCCTGCTTCCTTCTTAGCAGTAACACTGATCCAGAAGGAAGCCCGGCGTCCTTGCTACCCTAGCGTCCAGCACGTCCCCAGCACGTAAGTGCCTAGCCCCAATGCTCAGGCAGATCTCCGCCAACATGAAAGCAGGGAGAGATTTGATTTGGATTCCACTTAACGAGGTTGTGGCGACGCTGCTTCTAGTTACCACCAAATCCCAAACGGGCAGAAATCGATGACTTCCCTGGAAGGGCCTCTGCGAGTCCTTCCTCTCACATGGTGCCACTGACAGTCATTAGCACAAAGGCAACAAAGAGAGGCTGGAACCATTTTTAAAGAGTACTGGGTTTTGCATATTTTGTGATTTCCACAGCATGTCTGCTACATTCCAGATGTTCACTGCCCAGGCTGCTGCCCTTACTGTGTTTGAGCCTTAATTTGCTTCGATTTCACACATAATCACTAACCCCAGACCCAACCATTTTAACCCTAAATATTCTTATTTGTAATTTGTAGAAGGACAGTTGGCCACGAAGTGACTAAGTCCACTGGTTAAGAAGTACTTTTTCCAGACGTGTAAATAACAGGATATCTTGGTAGAAACTATACACAAATTCGATACAAGGAGCCAATGAAATAGCTCCTGTCTAATGACCCCAGTCAGTCTAATTAATGTATTCTGCTACATTACATTTTAAGAAGTGACCATTGTATGATACACTTTGAAATATGCACAAGCTAATGGGATAAGATACAAAAATTATTATGCTGACAGTAAATCATATTACATTCCTAATAAGCATTAACTAGATAACTAGGTCAAAGCAGTATTATCTTAATTGATTTTTCAAAAGAAACCTGACAGAAAAATGTCAATGCTAGAATATTTCTTCATGCATCATTAAAACAAGATTGGCTTTTAACAAAAGAAGAGCCCTTCACAGAATTGATTCTTGCTTCGGGCTGCCTTCGAGTAAGTGTATTACATAAAAATCTATACAGGATATTAAAACAACACCGCTCTGCAAGACAGTTACAATTAAAAGCTGACACCACCCCCCCAATGTGTCGGCCACAGTGGCTTGCCAGAGAGGGAAGAAAGTCTGCCTGGCCACCAGTGTGTGAGTGGAGAACTGTCTATGGAGGAGAGAAAGGGGCAGTCAGCCGGTTTTCTGACTAAATCCAAACGCCCATCACTCCTCTGTTTTGTAACTCAGTAGTTATTAAAAAACGACACAGCCTTGCCCAGAAAACATCCCCTGGAGTGTTTAACGAGGAATACCATGCTTCCTGCATGCAGATTCTGATGAAGGCCGTGGACAGGCAAGACTAAGAACAGTTATGTTAGAGAGAGGTCAAGATGCTCTTTTCCCCATGGCGGCAAATGAGTGTTCAGTCGCAAGGGATGGACAACAGACAAATGCAGCATCACAGTGGGGTGAGAAGGGGTGCTTTTCGGCAGAAGCAGGTGTGTGTGTGAACACATCCCCATCCTGGTTGGCATGCTGGTGTGACACTCCCCGCCCCGGCCCCCCCCCAAAAGACATCATCTTTAATTTGGTCTCTGGGCTATGGTTCTTCAAACTGAGAGTCACAGTAGGCAGCTCAACTTGCAGAGAGTGAATTTAAGCAAGATGGAATTTGAGTTTTGCTTGAACAGAAAGGGGTGCCTGGTACAGGGCTCCTAGCCATGCTGTCTGGACGCATGCCCGTGAGAAGAAGTATGTGTCCAGGTGTGCGAAGCTTTGCCCTTGGAGCAGGGAACACTGAGATACGATGATGCTGTCCATCCTGAGGAAAACCCAACACTTAAATAAAGACCAGAATGAGATCCTGTTTTCATCGCCTGTGATGTTAGTGGGAAGATGGTGAAAAGAAATAGAATGCGCTTCTTTAAACGGCTTCTTCCCATCCCACACCCTGCCCAGATCACCTTCTCTCCTCTTTCGCTCCTCCAGTCTAAAGTCTGCTTGCTTTTGTTCAGCTAAGCCCTCAATTCCACGCCTACTCCTTCCATATTTTACTTTCACATAAAGAGTAGGAGGTGCCTGTGGTCTGAAATGAAGGCTGAAGATACCTACAAAACACATACCCAGAGCACTGGCTTCTTCAAAGGCCCTCAGTTTAAAAGCAACCAGAAAAATGACTAATAGCTAAAGAGACCTGTTAGTGACTTTGTGAAAGAATTGTGTTAATCAGGCAAAGTTTAGAAGTAAGGTTCATATGCTCTTGAATAGCTCTGGAGTTGACTGTGTTTCCTGGGTAGATTTTCCAACCAACCCACTCTTTTATTTAACATTTCTGTCGTGAACATGTGCTTCCCATTTCTTTAATCAGTGTGAATCTTGCCATGAGTGGAAGCCCTTCTGTGCACCAGGGCAAGTATTCTGATCTTCTCATTCTACTGTGGTCCATGCAAAGGGCACTATGACAATACAGAGAGGGTAGGAGAGTGTCAGTGGTGGGGAGAGAAATGTGCTAAGCACTGGCTGTACCTCCTTTGGTCAGGGTCAGCAGGCAATCAATATTTCATACCAGAAATAGTTTTATAGGCATCTGAAACCTTTGAACACCTAAGAAGCTTCTCTGCAGTCATTTTCCTTATGGTCCATGATGCTTCACTGCTGCTCCAGACAGCGCTGGTGTAGTAATGTCATTTCTGTTAATACTGCATATTTAATGAAGGGCTTGCATAGTGCCAAGCCCCAGGTTTGCAAGGATGAGCCCAGCTATGGCGCCTCTGAATGGGACCTGTCTCCCAAAGCTCATGGGCTTGACAACTTTATCCTCAGCTGGTAGTGCTGTCCTGGGAGGTAGTAGAAGCTTTAGGAGGTAGAAAACAGTTGGAGTAAGTGGTATAAGAAAGCAGATCTCCCCCCCCCCGCCCCTTTCCCTCCAATAAAGCTAAGGAAGAAAGAAAAAAAAAAAGAAGGCAGATCTTATAGCGTGGCCCTACTTCCTGTGCTCGAATTTTAGATCAGTGGAGGAGTTCCAGATACAAACTCCCACTGTCATAGTCTCTACTAATCTGTCCTTGCCATGATGGACTGTCCTCTAGACTCCCCTTCATAATGTTGTCTCTTGTCAGTTATGTGTTCACAGAGAGGAACAAAGTAACTAATGCCAGGCCCACTCAGTCTGGAGCTCCGGCCATTCTGATAATGACCAGGGATGGTCAGGTTTTCTCACTTGTCTGGAGAAAGACTAGCCCAGGAGTTAACTTTTATCAGCACTTAATGACCGCTTCTCACTGTGGTACTTCAAGGGGGTATTGATCATCACCTTATGTGCAATGTTATGGAGATGAGTGTGACACCTGTGCCAGCCAGGAGGTCCATGTGGAACCCAAGTACAGTAGAGGAGTGCACCTGGAGACAGAGGGATACACGGGAAGGCCAAAGGAGCTTGTGCTATCAGGTCAATGTCAGAATCCGGATACAGCAGAGTGACGTACCAAGAAGTGTGTCAGGACACAGGTGCCACAAAGAGATATGCCAACGCCAGGTCCGTGTCAGAGTATGTACACCAAAGAGGAGCATGCCACAAGAAGGAACGTGCCGCGGTGTCAGTGTCAGGACACAAGTGCCACGAAGGTGCATGTCCCAGAGCCCATTCAAGGGCGTGCTCACCACAAAGGGTTGTGCCGTAACACCTGGATCAAGATGTGAGTTCTATAGTAGTCTTTAGCATGAGGTCATTGTCTTAGGGCTTCCATTGCTATGAAGAGATGCCATGACCAAGGCAACTCGTATAAAGGAAAACATTTAATTGGGGTGGTGGCTTATAGTGTCAGAGGTTTAGTCTATTATCATTGTGGCAGGGAGCATGGCAGCTGGAAGTGTGGTGGCACACAGGCCGACATGGTGCTGGAGGTGGAGGTGAGGATTCTACATCCGGATCCAAATGCCACAGGAAGTGAACTGAGACACTGTGTGTAGTTTGAGCATATATGAGACCTCAAAGCCCACCTCCACAGGGTTACGCTCCTACAACAAGGCTACACCCACTCCAACAAAGCCACACCTCCTAATAGTGTCATTGTCTTTCAACCCACCACAGTAAGTGTCAGGGCCCAGTCTGAACTTCTGCTGTGTGAGCCCTGAACCTTTCACCCACTGGCACATGGCATTAGGGAATGACATCTGTCACCAACTGAGTCTGCTTTGCGGGGGTAGGAACCGGACAGCTCAGAATCCACTACGCCCCTCCATCTATGCTTAGATCCACTGCCCACTTCTTTAGCTCTCACTATTCAAGTTCTCTGTCATTACAGAAACCCACAGAATTGAGTTTCTGTGTCAGGGGATGGGTGTCACAAAGGGATATACCAACACCAGGTCCGTGTCAGAATATGTACATGTCCCCATAGTTAACAAACTCAAGCACAGGGAACATTTAAAAGTTCTAGGCTTCTTAAAGAAAACTCTTTCAGGGCAGGAGAGATGGCTCAGTGGTTAGGAAAACTTGCTACTCTCAGAGAGGACCCATGTTTGGTTCCCAGCACCTACATGGTGGCTCACAAGTGCCTGGAACTCTAGTTCCAGCAGATCTGATGTCTTCTTCTGTCCTCTGTGGGAACCAAGAATGCTACCATGAGACATTGCTACTTACTCATCTTTAAGAGAGGACAATAAGATCACTGTTCAGGACTTCCAGGGCACCAAGCGGTACAGAGAGAGTATTTTATAACAATAGACAAGACGTCCAACTCAGTCCCTGTCTGTGCTGCACAGCATGGTGCTAGCTGCTTGCCCAGCCCCCATCCCATATACCTAGACTTTCCCTTCATCTGAGACTCAGTGTTTGCTCTAGTTAACATCCCACCCTCCAGCGTCTTGTGGAGAAACAACACTGGATTTTCTAGCTTCAGACTTCCTTCCTGAATAGATACCCAACATGTCCTGCTTGAATAGATGCCCCCCAACAGATCCTATCTCCACAGACCCCCCCAATAGGTCCTGTTTACACGACCTCTAACAGGTCCTGCTTGAATAGATCCTTCTATGGGTCCTGTTTAAATAGACCTCCAATAGGTCCTGCTTGAATAAATGCCCAATACAGGTCCTGCTAGAATAGACTCCCTACAGGTCCTACTGAATGGACCCCCTATAGGTCCTGCTTGCATAGACCCCCCCCAACAGATCCTGCTTGAATAGACCCCCCCACAACAGGTCCTGTTTGAATAGACTCCCAACAGATCCTTCTTGAATGAACTCCCTACAGGTCCTGCTTGAGTGGATCCCCTCCCTATAGATCCTGCTTGCATACATACCCAATAGATCCTGTTTGAATAGACCCCCAATAGGTCCTGCTTTAATAGACTCCCTACAGGTCCTGCTTTAATAAAGTGCCTACAGGTCTGCCTTAAATAGACCTCCTATAAATTCTGCTTGAATAGATCCCCTTACAGGACCTGCTTGAACAGAATTCCAACAAGAACTACTTGATTAGACTCCCAACATGTCCTATTTGAATAGACCCCCCACAAGTCCTGCTTGAATAGACCCCCTACAGGTCCTGCTTGAATAGACACCTTATAGGTTCTACTTGACTAGACCCCCTACAGGTCCTGCTTGAATGGATCCCCTACAGGTCTGCTTGCCACAGAGTGTCCTGAATCTACAGGGTCTCCATCTTATTCCCATTAGGGTTCATGTGTTGATTTGGGGACAACTGCTTGAAACTGCCATACTCCTAGGATGGGTTCACACATCTTTCCCAAGAGCAAAGCCTGAGTCTGACACTGACTTTGGACCACTTGAAGATGTGGCCACAAAGACCTCACCATGGCATCATAGTTAAACAAGTTCAAAAACAGAAAAATATCTGAACTTTTAGTTCTTTTAACTTTCTGAGGTTGTAAAATGAAACTATTTATTAAAAGCATGAAATAGACTAATATGAAATTCATACCAAGCTTTAATTTAGAAAACTTGCTGCCAATAAAAAGTCAACAGAAAAAAAATCAATTTTGTTCATATTGAAGCTTTCACTTGATTCATCTTCAAATTAATACAAAGCATTGCAAGTCATTTACCTGTCAATCAAAACATATTTTCTAAATAGGGTTTGAATGTTTTTAACAGCTTCCAATAAAAACCTTGGATTTTCTTCCACTGTCTCTTAGAAAGAATTAGAGGAACTTTGAAGAGTGTTCTGGACAGGCACTGAGACAGAAAGGCCCACCAGAGACCAGACTGCAGTCGTACATGGTGATTTAAAAACATCCTTATGTCTCAATATAGGTGGTGACCCATATGCTCATATCTGTGGTGTCTGTAGTTCCACTATTGTACCAATTTCATCTTCTGCATGAAAGCTTTCACAGTTAACAGATTACCAGTCTAATTTTGACCTTATGAGATCGTCAACATTAGAGTTGTGGAAACCACATACCCCAGTGTTAGAAAGTCACATGGTAACAGAGATTATCTCAATTGCTACATTGTCAAGTGAAACTTGTGAAATACATAATTCAAAAATTAATACACTCTTAAAATGGGTAGCAATATTACCTCTTTAGGAAACAAGGCAGAATATATTAACCTAATATTGTCCATCAAGTGTTGGAAGTAAGACAGTATGCCTGCATTCATACTTCTATTCTTAGCAAAGACAATTTTGGGTTTTTATGGGGAATTACTGTTTTCTTAATAGGGATCTAAGACATCAGCTTTGGTTTTATTTTATGTTAAAAAGTGGTCACTTATTCTCAATGCAAGTTATTTTATATCAATATGATGTTGTATTATATGAGCTTTTACTTAAAACTGATTCAACTAAATCATTACTTGACAGTGGGAAGATACTGCCAATCTGCTCCATTGAATGCTGGCCTCTACCTGGTGGTAACACCTAGGTGAGTCATGATTGATCTGGTGCAGTATAACAAAGAAAAGGAAAAGAAGCCATAACATTAGCCGGTGCTTTGCATACTCCCTTCTAGGTTGCAGTGTTCTGTTCCCTTCTGGAACCCATGTCACCTTATTCTGTCTCCTGCCTTCAGAAAAGGACACACCTCTTGCCTTCTGAGACTTTTGAACTGCATTGAAAAGACTTCTGGATGTCAAGACGTGCTTTTTATGAGCTTGAGATTTTAGAATTTAAGGGCATAAGATCTAGAACTTAAATGTTATGCCAACAATCATGAAGTATCATCAACATGGATAGCTAAACAAGACCTGAACAAGAATGCAACCAATAGGATGAAAGTGGAGAACCTCATGGGACCACAATCCTAGAAAAAGAATGACAGGCAACTGAAAAATGCTGAGAACATGAAAAATAGTCTTCCCTAGGGAAGAGGCCCCAGACTGATTATTCAATACCAAGTGGTCAGCCCTGAAATGATATAAATACAAGTAACATTATATGGACTGAGCAGGTTCTGTTTTTATATTTAGAAACACTATACACACACACACATACACACACACACACACACACACACACACACACACACACACACACACACAAATATGGTGGTGTTTTATTTGTACTGAAATGTGATTTTAATTGTATGTTAATAAATAAAGTTGCCCGGGGGTCAGAGCTATTAGAGCCATAGCAGAGCTGGGCCTTGGTGGTCCATGCCTTTAATCCCAGCACTTGGTAGGCAGAGCTAGGTAGATCTCTGTGTGTTTAAGGATACAGCCAGCATTGGAGACACACACCTTTAATCTCAATACCATAGAAGACCTGGAGGTCTGTACAACAGACAGTGATGAGGCACTCATGTGGTTGGTTTTACAACCAATGAGAAGGCAAAACAGAAAGTCTATATAAAGACAAACAGACAGAAAGTAGGTCTCTTTTGGAGAGGTCACTTGGCTTAAGAGGCTAGCTGTAGCAGGCGGGTAAGGCTCTTAGCTCTGATCTCTTGGCTTTCTTCTTTGCATTGGTTCTGTGTTTCTTATTTAATAAGACGATTGGTTGCATCTACACACACACACACACACACACACACACACACACACACACACACCCTTTTTTTCCACCTTCAAGGTCTGACATGGTGCCTGTGATCCCTTCCCCAGACCCTGCTCCTCCTCCTGTTTCTTGAGGACAGCTGCTCTAACTGAGGTGAGATGCTATCTCAAAGTAATTTGAATTTGCATTTCTCTGATGGCTAATTGAGTTCTTTATGTATTCTAGATGCTAATCCTCTGTCAGGTGAATAGACGGCAATCATTTTTCTGCCATTCCTAGCAGGCTGCCTCTTTACTGCAGAGAATCTCTCTGTTTCACGGAGCCCCATTGTCAGGTGTCGGCATCATTCCCTGGTTGATTGGGGTGCTAGGAAGTCTTTATCTTTACCTCTGTGTTATGTGTCTCCCACCTTCTCTTCTAAGCAGTTTCAGTCTTGATAGTTTTACATCGATGTCTTTCAGCCCTTTAAAGCTGTTTTTGTGCTTGAGAGGCAGAGGTTAGGTTTCATTCTTCTACACAGGCATCTAGTTTTCCCAGCACTATTTGTTCAAGATGTTGTCTTCTTTCTGTGTACATACTTTGGTTTCTGTCAGAAAAACAGGTGGCTGTCATGGCATGGGATAACCAACCACTTTTGGTTGTATTTGAAGACGGCTCCACAGGAGGAAGCTTCGTACTTGGTACTGTAATCATAGTCAAAAGCCTATTGCTGGGGAAGTCATGGACTCTAGGGGAGAACCTGATATTGTTATTTTGCTAAATGTTCATGTTGTCAAATTGCCTTTCAAATATTGCTATTTATATCCATAGACCTGAGTTAGTCTCATCCTTGGCCAGAGAAGCCTTCTTCTGGAAGTAATCAGTAGTTCACGAAGAAACTCAAAACTATTCAAAGACTCAGGTAGTGAGTATTTAGTCATAAATGGAACATCTCTCTCTTTCTCTCTCTCTCTCTCTCTCTCTCTCTCTCTCTCTCTCTCTCTCTCTCACACACACACACACACACACACACACACACACACACACACACACACATGCAAACATACACTCACACACATACACATCTCACCAAGGTTTAGGAAGCATCATGGAAAAAGAGGCAGAAAGAATCTAAAACCTGGATGGGATGAGAACTGTGTAATTCTGTCTTGGATATGGTATGTCTATTGTACTCACAGCCCTGTGGCAGCTGTTATATAGGCAGCTCAAACCAACCAAAATTCAGAGTAGATGGATTAAACACACTCCAGGCCACAGCCCTTCCTGAGGAGGTGTTGGCAGTGGGCAGTTGCTGGGGAGCAGGGGGACACTCATTCTTCTTTGAGATTGTAGCCACAGTTAGGTTTTATGCTACTGTAAATAGCCCCACAACCATACACATAAGGACACCATTAGCTGGGCTCAGTGGATCATCACCCTCCCCAAAAAAGACATAAAGTTGGGAAGTAGACAAGCTGGGAGAGGTACAGGAGAAGTTGGAAGGAAATGAGGGTAGATATGATTATTTCCTTTGGTGTATATTGTAAGATTCTCAAGGAATAAAATATTTTAATAAAATTATAAAAAAGGAAATTCTATAGTAATAGGCTCATGCAGCTTTTGCAAAGGTCTTTAGTTATAGTCACTGTGCTGGCTAGTTTTATGTCCACTTGACACAAACCAAAGTCATTTTTGAATGAACCTCCATTAAGAAAATATCTCCATAAGATCCATCTGTAGTCAAGCCTGTGGGCATTTTCTTAGTCAGTGATTGATATGGAAGCATCTAGCCCATTGTGGATGGGGCTATTGTTGGGCAGGTGGTCCTTTGTTCTATAAAAAAGCAGGATAAACAGGACATGAGGAGCAAGCCAGTAAGCAGCACTCCTCCATGGCCTCTGCATCAGCTCCTGCCTGCAGGTTCCTGTCCTGGAAGCATAAGCCAAATAAACCCTTTCCTCCCCAAGTTACTTCTGGTCACAGTGTTTCATAATAGCAATGGACAGTGATCCTTGCCCATGCCCCCTCCTCTACTCTGCCTCCCAGTCACCAGCCCGTTTAACCCTTCCCTTTTTCCCTTCATACCACTGAAATAATTTTAAATAAAAAAATTGGGTGACTGTTGTTGCTAGAGTTTTCCTGCCTTGCCCACAGTCAGAACAAATCTTTGTCACCCACCAGTCCCACAGCCGCTCAGACCCAACCAAGTAAACACAGAGACTTATATTGCATACAAACTGTATGGCCGTGGCAGGCTTCTTGCTAACTGTTCTTATAGCTTAAATTAATCCATTTTCATAAATCTATACCTTGCCACGTGGCTGGTGGCTTACCGGCATCTTCACATGCTGCTGGTCATGGCGGCGGCTGCAGTGTCTCTCTGCATCAGCCTTCCACTTCCCAGAATTCTCCTCTCTCCTTGTCCCACCTACTTCCTGCCTGGCCACTGGCCAACCAGTGTTTTATTTATTGACCAATGAGAGCAATTTGACATACAGACCGTCCCACAGCACTTCCCCTTTCTTTTTTTAAAAAAGGAAGGTTTTAAATTTTACACATCTCCAAAGTCAGCTTGGTATATTTGGGAATTTGGGCGTAGCTTCTCTTACTACTTCCTGCTGGAGGGGGGGGGGCACTGTATCTTATGGGGACACAAAGAAAATTTTAGGATCATGGAGTAGTCCGTGAGACCGTATCGTCTGAGCCAGTTGCCTTGAAACGATTCTGGATGTTGGATCATCTGGGCCATGGTGTCATCGGAGACCTTTCAGGTGGTCTTGGCTGGTCAAACCTGATGTATCTTAATCTGGAACAAATCCATAGCCTCTGGCTTTTTGTAGAAACAAAAGCAGAGCCTCCTTTCCAAAGCAACATATCCTTACATCCAAATTTTGAAGTTAAGGTACCTTTAAAATACACATTTTGGCATAACTCAACAGCTTTTGCAATCAAATGTTTCTCTTCAGTTATGAATATCAAAGAGAACATAATCCAGATTCTCTGTGTGGTAGCCATCTTTATGTGGCTTATTTTTTATATTACCTTGAGCCTATTGCTTTAAACTGCAGCCTTTTAAGCCTGAAACAGCTCTGTGGCTGCTGGCTCCACCCCCTTCAGCTTCCCAACATGGCGGTGGTACATTTTCCACCAGCTCTGGGAGCCATCGTGGGTCTATGCTTTTATCCAAGCAGTGTGTAGCCCAGAAACCTCTTTTTTTGTTTTGTACTAGCAAGGCTAAATCTACCACGCAGCTTAATGTGCCACTTGTAGAGGCCTCATTCCCACCATACTGCAGATCGAGCGCACACACCAGGAACCCGCCAGTAGCTCAAACCGGCAGCTGCTGCTCATTTGAGAGAGACAATTAGGAAGCTGTTTTTAGCTCCGTTTTAGAATCTTTTTTCAGGTTTTAGGTGGAAACTCTTGCCAACTCGTTGGGCGCCATTTGTTGCTAGAGTTTTCCTGCCTTGCCCACAGTCAGAACAAATCTTTGTCACCCGCCAGTCCCACAGCCGCTCAGACCCAACCAAGTAAACACAGAGACTTATATTGCATACAAACTGTATGGCCGTGGCAGGCTTCTTGCTAACTGTTCTTATAGCTTAAATTAATCCATTTTCATAAATCTATACCTTGCCACGTGGCTGGTGGCTTACCGGCATCTTCACATGCTGCTGGTCATGGCGGCGGCTGCAGTGTCTCTCTGCATCAGCCTTCTACTTCCCAGAATTCTCCTCTCTCCTTGTCCCACCTACTTCCTGCCTGGCCACTGGCCAACCAGTGTTTTATTTATTGACCAATGAGAGCAATTTGACATACAGACCGTCCCACAGCAGACTGTAGTCATGTAGACTTAAATTAGGGTCTTCTACTGTGTTCCATTGATCTACATGTCTGTTTTTGTACCAGTACCATGCCGTGTTTACGGCTAGTGCTCTATGGTGCAACAGTCTGGAAATGTCTTCAGCATTATCATTTTGTTGGGGTGTTTTGACTATTCAGGATCTTTTGCATCCATTTGACTCTAAGATGGTTTTTCTGTATCTGAACAGAACAACATAGAGATTTTCATCAGGATTGCACTGAATCTTCTGAATGCTTATGGTAAGATAGTCATTTTCACAGTATTAATTCTACCAATCCATGAGCATAGAAGAAAATGTACATGTCTTCTCCACTTTCTTCTTTTCTTGTAGTTTTAAAGTTTTCATTTTAATGAACCCATAACTATTTGGTTAGGTTCACTCTATTGTGTTACTTTTTTATGCTATTGTCCATGAAAGTATTTCTCTGATTTCTTTCTTGGTGTGTTTTTCACTGATGTGTAGAATGGGTACTTGTTTTTTATGTTAATTTTGTATCCTGCTGAAAATATTAATTAGTACTAACAGTTTCTGATGGAGTCTCCAGGGTCACTTATGCATAGCATCATATACCCTGCAAACAGACTAACTTCTCCTCTTTGGCTCCCTTTTATTTGTCTCTTGTGTGATGGATAAGATTCCAAGCGTTGTACTGAATAGGAATGGAGAGCATATGTACTAAGAGATGAAAATGTGGCACATACAGACAATGGCGTTTATTCAGCTGTAAAACAAAATAAAATAATGAAAATTACAGGTAAATGGGTGGAATTAGAAAATACTATATTGAATGATGTAACCTAGACAAGGGGGGGCACTCACCTTCTCACTAACGTATCGATTTTAGTTTTGAATCTCTAATTTCATGATCTGCTTGGAATTCCTGTAGAAGCCAGGAAACCAGCAATAAGGCTATGAGGAAGTGATAGCTTAAGGAATAGGGGGACAGTGGACTGCAAGCTATGGAGACAGAAAGGAGGGAGTGGGGTGGAAAGGTTTAAACTGGGATGGAGATAGGGGAGACAAGGAGCTTGGGGGGGGGTCAGCAAGTAAAGGAAGAGTGACAGAGCATATGATCACCTACTGTCATGTAACTAAATAAAATATATGAATTATATGTAAGTACACAGATATGTATATACATTATACACACACATACACATATATACATATATATATGATGTCAATTGTAGGATACTTCCTAATGAATTGATGGTCAAAGAGATCCCAACCTCCCCACCAAACAGGCTTTTGCCATTTTATTTGGCTGCCGTCCAGAGCTAGATGATAAGGTCCCATTGAAACTGCACACATTGGTTGCGGGATACAGAGAAAACTGGGTCTGAATTGACAACTTCCCCTTTTCCAGGCTAGTTCTCATAGGTATACAGGCTGCTGAAAGAGAAAAGACATCAGTGATTTTAACCAGTTGTGAATCAGTGAATTGTATGATCTACGAGACTGACCTACCTAACAAGATGGGCCCGCTTGTGCAACAGCGGCATTACTTTTAGGGGTGCAACCAACTGTTCTCTGGCTGGATTTGAGACTTCCCCCAAGGGAAAGAACCCAAGTCTCATACTTGAACCTGTTCAAAAGCTCATGGTGAGGGAGATCACCGGCCTGGAGCAGGGGGACTAAACAATGCCTTCTAAGTATTCATGTTTATGCCTGTAGATAAACACTAATCACAGCCTTAGTCAAAGAAGCCTCTCTTTCTGTGAACAATGATAAATGCAGAGTCATAGCTGCAGAAGATGCTGAGAAAAAGGTTCAGCCTTAAAAAGGTCATTTATACCATCCCTCCAAAACTTAGGGAATATTGTGGAGCAGCAATGGAAAGAATAAGGAGAAGGGCAGGAAATCAACATGGTCGTGGTAGGGCACAGCTATCATAGTCACAAACTCACAGCAGCCCTGTGATGCCTGCTCTGGCTTCAGAAGAATGGGGCAGCTACCATCTGACACAGACTGAGAAGATCGTCTCCCCCACCCCCACCCTGCTGTGGGATGTTAATGTATGTCCTGTGGGAGCCCTTCTTGGGTTCCTTGTGGCGTTACTCAGCAGGTTTGCATAGAGGATGATTAGGACCATGGGCCTGAGTGCAGGTGTCTGAGATGGTCTGCACTTGGCTGTACTGGGGGATGGTCTGTATGTCAAGTTGCTCTGATTGGTCAATAAATAAAACCTGATTGGTCGTGGCTAGGCAGGAAGCATAGGCGGGACTAACAGAGGAGAAATAAAAGAACAGGAAGGCAGAGAGAGACACTGCAGCCGCCGCCATGACCAGCAGCATGTGAAGACGCCAGTAAGCCACCAGCCACGTGGCAAGGAATAGATTTATGGAAATGGTTAATTTAAGATAAAAGAACAGTTAGCAAGAAGCCTGCCACGGCCATACAGTTTGTAAGCAATATAAGTCTCTGTGTTTACTTGGTTGGGTCTGAGCGGCTGTGGGACTGGCAGGTGACAAAGATTTGTCCTGACTGTGGGCAAGGCCAGAAAACTCTAGCTACACCACCCCACAGCTGGGCTATTCGCTATGGATAGATTTGAAGACGGGAGGTCATTGTCCTCGGCTGAGTTTGCACTGCTGACCCCACAAGGCTCTAACGTAGAGATCCAACCTAATGGCCACACAGATGGCCCTGAGTAAACCAAATGGGTCCCAAAATAAAACCAGAAGTCATGAATCCGGAAAAGGCCTGGCAGAGATGCAGCTGGCAGGAGCAACAGGGATGGTAGAAAAATAATCAAAATGCATGCTATACATGTATGAATTATAAAATAAAATTAATCAATAAAAATTAATATTCGAAGAATAAAGGCAAAAAATCAGGCAAAAAAAGAAAAGAGAAAAAATGCATCTTGTATTTGATTAAAAATGTATTGTAACTACTGACAGGATAAATATTTTTAACTTACAAAATGGTAATCCCAAGATATTTTATGATATTAGCATAATTGTTATCCAAAAACCAAAAAAAAAAAACCCAGACAGAACAAAACAACAAAATATATCTAATTTCCATTAAGCTTTTTAATATACATGCATGATTCTAAGCACTGTGATTTTGTGAGCTCATTGGATTCTGTCACCCCCAGAGGGAGATGATGTTTTCATCTCCAGGTTACATGCAGACACCAAAAGCAGAATATCTGAATAATTTGTAAATTCTTTAAAAAATATTTGAATGATTTGTCAATGTTCTGTTGCTTGAATTCTATTGTCAATTATTTAATAGTTTAAATAGTATGTTTAAAATGTATATTACATAAAGGGAATATTTTCTGAATCTGACTTAATCATCATGCATAATTTTTGCAGTACATAACATACACAAAATTAAAATGCAAGTGAGGTACTTAGAATATACATGTCTGGCTAAAAAAGGGAATTATAGAGAGGAATCCCTGGAAGACCAGCGAGTTTATAACAGACAGATGCACACACTTGCAGATGGCAAAAGAGCGCATTTACAGACATAAGCAGATGTGGGAGGCCATCAACCAACCAGAAGTAACGTCTTACTGTAGTAATGTGAAGTTATTCCTAATGTCTAACCACAAACTGCCTAGAGACCACTAGTCAATGCTGGCTGGAGAGCCAATGAGCATGGTCACTTTGAGTAAAAACTGGGCAATGTAGTAGAGTGAACTCTAAGCTGACTTTGCCACTCAGCAAAGCTGCTCGTGGAAGGAGAAAATAGACTCCTCTGCTCTCCATATTCACATGTACAATAAATAAAATAAATGCAATGTAATAATATAGGTGAATACTTACCATGAATCTCAAAACCACATTTTTTTTCTCCTAATCCTGAAATGTACACGTCTGCTACGGAAGCCAAACTGATTGTTGATTTTGCGGAAGCAGACTCCCTATCCTTGAAGTCACACATTTTCAATTCCTTGTGCTTACAGGGGTCAAAGGAAGAAGTTTACAGTGTCCAACAATCTTTTGGCAAATTAAGTGGCAGTGTCAACAAAGCGGAAACTGCTGACTTATGTCTGGTATGTGGCCTGGTATTGATCACCCCAAGAAGCCTGTGGGAGCTAAGTTTCTGTCTATGATATCAGACAGAACAGGCTACTAAGACACACATCAGGATACTCACAATCACCACATCGATCCTCAGTACGAAAATAGAGAAGAAAACCAACTCACTGAAAAATCAATTTTACTCACATGTTAAAATTTATAAAAATAAAGGAAAAGGAGAGGCACAGACATATGGACAGAAGAGCAAGGCTACAGCACTTGCTGCCTGCCCTTTGCTGTCATGGTCAAGTAGGCATGATCTGTAGTGGTTTTTATTGAAGCTATCAGCTGTGTTTTCCAAAGAAGACCCGTCTTTATCAGGTCAGGCCACTGTGGAATATGTGGCTTATACAACAAACATGCATTGATTGCAATCTGGAGGCTAGAAGCCCAAGGTTGGTTGTGGCATGATCTTGGATGTGGGGAGACTCTGGTCATCCTCTAGAGCGTGGGTGTCACCACTGAGGCTCCACCCACTGCATGGAGTCCAGTTGTCTCCTAGACCCCTCCTCCAGCATACAGGGGACTGGGGTTCTAGCATATGAATTGGGGGGATGTTAACATTTACAGCAAGGCCCCAGAAGAATGCATTCTAGACAAATAAAGAGCATACAGCCAGTAAGATCACTAAATAACTAAATAATAATCCATGCCTAATGGTTTTATTTGCTCCTGGAAAGTCCAGCATGGGTCAATATACATTCCTTCTAACTTTATCTTGGCACAGATACTGTGGACCCCTAGTGTAGTCTGTGCCAGGTAGTGCCATTTGGGTCATTGACAGCAGGGATATAAAATTAAATATATGTATTCACAAAGAAACAGTCCTCTCCTTCAGTAAAATAGTTATTTGTCTAAGTGGCTTTCATTTCCTTAGAGGATTTTAAATTGGATGAAAAATCCCCCATAGTAACATTAATGGGGAATTATTATACACTTTCTATTAAAATAGGAAAAAATGAGAATAGCCAGAATAAACAAAAAACAGTAGGGTGGTGAGTCTAAATATAGTCATATAAAACACATTTAGTATAAATGGTCCTCATCTGTAAATAAAAGACAATAATTATAAAATTGAATTTTAAAAGCAACAAACAAATATCTGCTGTCTACAGGTGTAGTTTGAACGTAATTGGACCCTATCATCTCATAGGGAGTGGCACTATTAGGAGGTGTGGCTTTATCAGAGGAAGTGTGTCACTGTGGAGGCAGGCTTTGGGTTTCCTATGCTAAGATATTGCCCAGTGTCTCAGTCAACTTCCTATTGCCTGCAAGATGTAGGATTCTCATCTACTTCTCCAGTACCACGTGTGCCTGCATGCCATGATACTCCCTACCATGATGATAACAGACTGAATCTCTGAAACTATAAATGAGACCCTTCAATTAAATGATTTTCTTATAAGAGTTGTCATGGTCATGCTGTCTCTTCACATCAATAGAAACCCTAACTAAAACAACAGGGAATCTTCTTTTAAAATGATATACATAACCCTATTTATATACATATATATAATTGTACATTTTCTATCACTTACCCCAGCATCACTACATGGCACAGACATGCTAGTGGGCCACAGCATCTGCACCAAGATAAAGTTAGAAAGAGTGTGTGTTGACACTTTGTGCATTCCTGGAGCAAACAACAGCAACAAGCATGGATTATTACTCCGTAACTTCAAGGTAAAATGATGAGAATATAAATAATCTGTTAGCTACCAACATATCTGCATATATTCATATATGAATATACATGCATGAAACACCATATGTAAAACACAAGAAATCCAACAAGACAGACCTGAGAGAGGGAAGTGAGTGTGTGTGGATTTCTACATGTCTTCCAAGGACTGATGGATGTGTCACCAGCACCATCAGCTGAGGTGACACTTGCCAAGGACATCCACCTCCTATTCTGTGATGAAGGAATTCAACTCAGACATGAATTTTGGAGGAGACTGGGTCAGTTATTCCTGTCCACAGGATTGAGAGGGCTATGTCTACCAGCCACAGAAGTGTGAACTTATGTTCCCTTTCATAGCTTCAACACACCCTTTCAACACTCCCTGGGGAGGGTTGGCCAAAGCATTTTACCACAGTCAGTGGGCCAAGATGGAAGATGGTCTCTAACCTCAGTGTTGAATAAACAGCCACTGGAATCTCTTCTCAGTGAGATAGGCCACCCTCCCCTATAGCCCAGGTCTCAGTCACAGCCTTCCCTGGTCTGCCAATGAAGCACTCCACCACTGAGTACTCAGGCCACCCTGGGTATTTGTTTGTCTTCAGGGGGTTTTAGACTGATGTTCCTGTTGCTCAGGTACTATCATGGGAGACAGCTCAGAGTACTCCGACTTGAGCTTTCCAATGTTTTTGTTTTGTCTGGATATTTGTGGGCTTTTTATCTTTTTGTGTTTAAAAACTGGACAGATCACTGTTAGACCTAGGCACAACATTTATTCTTGTAATGAAAATGAAAATACAATGAGATTTTTCTGCAGCCCAAGAAGCTTGTCTTGATAACTTAATAGTCACTATACTGAAAGTGTTATTAGTAACTTGCTGTGTTTCTAAAAGTCGTAACTACACCCGTGACTTTGTCCTTCACGTCCTTGCTACTGTTTCCCAAGTCTTCATTTTCCCTTAAGCATGCTGTAATATTCCATATTCTTTGTCCACATAGGCTCTGTGCCTTGCACTGTGAAATTTCCCCTTCATTGCTTTGAGGGTCTCCCTGTATTGCTAGTCTGGGTTCTGCCCCATTCTTTGGGTTGTATCCTGTTCTTTGGTTCTGGATCTTTTGTGTACTTGGGCTTACCAGATGTCATTCTCCCCAATGGTATTTTTGTGTCTTTTATAGCAAGTTTTCTAAAAGAGAATGGAAAATGACAATTTCTGAAACCCCTTTCAGCTCTTTGCAAGACATGGTGTTCAGAGGTGGGCTTCTTCTCTCCAGCTGGAGAGAATGCTGCAAACTCTCTGGGATGCATTTCCCAAGTAGTGCTCTCCACTCCTAGGGGAGTGAACTAACAGCACCACGCAGGGGTGGCTTGGAGGCCAGGGACTTCAGAAGGCATGACGCTGCATTTGCAGCCCTGCCCTGTCCCTGACCTGTGGGTGGGGATGCTCACTTCCTAATCCGTGGTGTTTGCCACTTCCAGAGTCTCCTGGTGTTTGATGTCAGGTCAATGTCATGCCCCTTTTATAGCTCAGGAGATTTGAGTGGGCACTGGTTGGCATGCTGGGAACACACTTCTGTACTTGCTGTCCAAGCAGTTGTCCTGGCCTCCCATATGTCGACCTGCTGTGATGGCGGTGGTGAAGAGCCGGTTCCTGGAGGACTTAGACATATCCTGGAGAAGTAAGGGTCACCACGTGATCTTCTACACAAGGACTTGATAGGGAAAGCCAGCTTCAGCATCCCTTCCAATGCTCTGACTCAAAAGTGGGACTTCTGCTCCCAACATGGTGTCAACTCTGAGCAGCTGATGTCACTTACAGACCCATAGAGTCTGGGTACCCAACCTGTACTTTTGCTTCACCTTGACTTCCTGTTTCTACCAAACTGATTATTTTAGTTGTGTGATTAGAAGAAAGTTTGAGTTCTAACCTTGTGACGGTTAGTTTGGGCAACATGACACAACCTGGAATCCGGGAGGCTGTAAATGAAAGTTTGTCTGGATGAGTCTGGCCTGGGTGCATGTCTGTGAGGGATTGTCTTGATCGTCAGCTGCGGTTGGAATACTCACCCCGAATGTGGGCAGCATTGGTTCAGGGTCTGGGACTCACTGTATTAAGAGTAGAGAAAGCTGAGTGAACATAAGCTCAGTCAAGCAAGAATGTGTCTCTCCCTCTGCTTTTTCCTGTTTATGTGATGTCATAAGATGCTGGAGATCCTGCCCTGACATTCCTGAAATCATGGAATGTGACCTGGAATTGTAAGTCAAATAAACCCTTCCTCTCCAAATTTGCTTCTGGACAGAGTATTTCATCACAGCAATAGAAATGAAGCCAGAAGAGATAGTTAAATGTCACATTGATCCAGTTTTTTTTTTTTTTCATAGTACAAGTAAAAACAGCAAAAGCCCTTTCAGAGGAAACTAGAGTCAGGGAAATAAATAAAGAAGTCACTGTCTCTATTTGGGTTTTTATGACAAAAAGCAGCAACAAGGAAGTAGAACCTGAATTCTCAACCTGCAGGCCCATTTCTAATCAAGCAACTATGGAGTGCTTTACTTGCTACTGTAGCAAGAGCACACTCCTACTCTTCTGCGCTTCTTCACAGTGCAACAGCCAGCACTCCCTGAGACCCCCAGTGTCCCTGACACACATCTGGCCTGTCTGGCCTCAGACATGGCTGAGAATCGGCACTGGGTCCTGACGTCGGGTCAGACACAATGTTTTCTGTCTCTTATGCTTTGTTTTCTGCCTTTGCTCCTCTGAGCCCATGTATCACATCCAAGTATGCAAATGGTTTGGATTTCTGACAAGCTGGGGCCTGTGTGGTACAGATGAGAACATTCTCTCACTTGAAGCCCCCAGTTCAGCATCAGAGGCCTGCAGAAGATCTGACGCCAGTGATGAAGCAGAGGCTGTATTCAGAGTTCATTACCATGGCAGAAGCTTCCAAAAACTTTAACTTTTCCTTAAAAATCTTTTACCATTCTTTATTGCCATTGCTTGGTTTCTCCTGGATGACCAGAGCTGATTCTCTGATAAAGTGCATGTTTGGCTGTTGGTCCAGGGAGTCAGAAAAGATTCATGTGCAAAGAAAAAAAATCTAATTGCCAGCAACATTTTCACAGAAATTACTTGAATTAGTCAACACTGTATAACTTACATGCAAGCAAATTATATCCCTGTTTTACAAGGCTATCTTTGAATAAATACTATTTATCTCATTCTATACAGCAAGTGCTCACTTTGAAAATGAATGAATGCTTCTAAATATGATTCCATTCTTTATCATCTGTTTATCCAACACCCATTATTTATCATCCACACATTATCTATTTATTAGTCACATATCAATCATCTGTTTATCACCTGCCATTTATCTACCATCTATCAATCAATTATCTTTCTATCATCATCTGTCTACCTACATATAGGTTGGTGAGACCTTGCCCATGTGAAAGACTCACCATTTTCTTCACACCGCTTTCCAACCTTAATTTGAGATTGACTAGATATATCACCATAAAAACTAACTCTTTGAAACTTTTAAAAGTTATCTGGAGCAGTGTTTGCATCTGAGGGTTTGGTAAAGGTTTATGAAGTCAGAAATCATACATGGTATCTTAGCGCTACTATTGCTGTGAAGAGACACCATGACCATGGCAACTCTTTTAAAGAAAACATTTAATTGTGGTGACTCACTTACAGTTCAGAGGTTCAGTCAATCATGGCAGAGAGTATGGAGGCATGCAAGCAGTCATGGTGCTGGAAAAATGGGTAAGTGTCCTACATCTTGCAGGCAACAGGAAGTGACTGACATACTGGGTGGTATTCTGAGCATAGGAGACCTCAAAGCCCGCCTCCACAGTGATGCACTTCCTTCAACAAGGTCACACCCACTCCAACAAAATTATACCTCCTAATCATGCCATTCCTATGAGATTATGGGATTATGGGGGCCAATTACATTCAAACTACTACACATGGTCATAATCAAGAAAAAGTAACAAGTTGTGCTAAAAAATTATTAAAATGTGTCATTGAAAATCATTAAGAAAATATGAAATCTCACTGGGGAGTACTAATTTGGGAGTACAGGATCACAAGTGAGATCCTACCTCAGAAATCAAAGTAGGACAAAACAAATTAAAAATAAATATGAACAACAGCCTCTTCCTGAGACACACATACTTACAGAATCAACATCCAACAGAGGATTTGTATTCAGAACACAGATTAACTGTGTAATCCATGCACTGAAAGACAAGCAAAAGAACCACATGAGATCACTGTTTGGTGGAATGCTTTCTAATGGGATGTACCCAAGTAGTCAAAGAGGGACATGCAAAGGAGTTCCATATCTTCAACCAAAGAAAAATGCAAATTAAAAACATTCACGGTACAAAACTCTTTTAACTCAGTAACACCTGAAGTGAAGACTTAGAAAACCAAATATTGATAAAAGTGTAGATCAACTGTGGTTTCCAAGCCTGATGTAGTTGTACACAGAATAAATCTTTAGTCTGTGAACAAGGCAACTCTGAATAGTGTCCAGGAAGAGATAAAAGTCGACATCCACATATAACATAACATGAATACTTATGAACTTGCATTCACAATGATCTCAGACTGGAAGCAGGACAGGAGTGGGTCTACATTAGCCAGCATACCCTGCTGTGGTACATCCATTCATGGAACCCTGTTCACAATAAACAGGAATGTTCAAAGCAGCATTGAAGAGGCTGGTGGATGAGACCTGAAAGAGCAATGTTGTGTGAGTCCATTTACATACACTCGAAGAACCAAGAAGCCATTCTGGAGAGAGAAACCAGGGCAGTAGAAAACTCAGTGGAGCTGACTAGCAAGGCCCAACAGGCACCTGAGTGATAGGAATGGTCTATGTCTCAAAGGAGTATGGGTCAGTTGTGGAAACTCAGAGAACCACTGACCAGTAGCTCATGTCACTATTTACTCATTAAAGGACATGTACAAACTGTAGGTAAATTGGGCTCTAGAAAAGAGATATAAAAGCCCAATGACAGAGGATATAGAAAAAAGAAAACTGTTGATAGAGAGGATACATGGGAGCTGAGAGATTGTCAAGGAGAGAAGACATGGAGCCTGGGAGGTTGTCATTGGAGAGTGGACATGGAAGCCTAGAGATTGTCAATGGAGATAAGCCAAGTGGACTTAGTTATTGTCAATTGAAATGGGGCACAGAATCAGACATTTTTCAAAGGAACACATCACTATGGAATGAAACATTTTGATGGATGCAGCCATCTGTTTTAGTTAAGATTTCTATTGCTGTTGGGCAGTAGTGGTGCATGAGGTGGATCTCTGTGAGTTTGAGGCCAGCCTGGGCTACAGAGTGAGTTCCAGGACAGGCACAAAGCTACACAGAGAAACCCTGTCTCAAAAAAAAAAAAAACAAAAACAAAAAAAGGTTTCTATTACCATGAAGAGACGTCATAATCACAATAAATCTTATAAAGGAAAATATTTAATTGGAGCTGGCTTACAGTTTCAGAGGTTTAGTCCATTATCACATGGCAGGAAACATGGTAGGGAGCACGATGGGATGCAGGTAGACATGGTGCTGGAGAGGAGCTGAGAGTTCTACAGCTGGATCAGCAGTCAGGAGGAAGAGACAGAGAGCCCCTGGGCCTATCTTAAGTTTCTGAAACCTCAAAACTCACTCTCTAATGATGTACTTTCTCAACAAAGCCACACCTACTCCAACAAGGCCACATCTCCTAATAATGCTACTCCCCATGGGGGCCATTTTTATTCAAACCACCACCTTCCATTCCCTGACCCCCATAGGCTTGTAGCCATAGCATAACGCAAAATGCATTTAGTCCAACCTCAAAAGTCCCCATAGTCTATCACAGTATCAGCACCGTTGAAATGTTCAAAGTCTCTTCTGAGATTCATGCAACCTCTTAACTGTAATCACCTGTAAAATCAAAACGAAAGAGCAGATCACATACTTCCAACATACAATGGCACAGGATATACATTACCATTCCAGAAGGAAGGAAAGAGCATATGAGAAAAATACTGGACCAAAGCAAGACCTAAAACCAGCTGAGCAAACTCCAAACTCTGCATCAATGTATCTGGTACCAAAATGCTCTTCAGATTGTTGACTGTGACACACTTCCTTCTATTAGGCTGCTTCTGCTCCCTGTTATCAGCTCTCCTCCACAGGTCTCCCATGATTCAGGCATCTCTAACATCTTAGGGTCCCCAACACAATCCAGGCTTTGCCTTGACAGCTTCATACAAGGGCCTCTCTGAGCCTCCATGCAGGGACGCCCCTGACATATGCCTGGCCTTGGTGGCTTTCCTTAGTCATGGAGGGAGATTCCATAACCCCTTTCTTCTATCCTTGACTCTAAAGCCAGAACCCTATGGCTGAAGCTGCCGAGGTCTGCTGATTGCTCGGGCTGGAACATGGCCCCCTCCTCAATTACATCTTCACGAGCTTTCTGTTATTGGTGGTTTCCTTCACTGCCTAAGCTTGGCTGTCCTGGAACATGCTCTGTAGACCAAGCTAGCCTTAGATTCAGAGGTCTGCCTGCCTCTGTCTGGAAAGAAAGGCTTATACCATCACTCCTGGACCATTTCCTAAGCTGGAAACTTGGCTCAGTGGGGTCTTGCCCCGAAGTCACCACTCCCTTTATTCCACTTAGCATCAAGCTTTTCTTTGAACTTTGTCCTGGTGCTCCTTTACTTCTAAAGCTGCATATTTTGTATTTTATCTTTCTCAGCTTGCTCGTTTTCATTACAGATCTGCAATAATACTAGCTACAAACAAAACAGTACAATCAGTGCTAGGTTGCTTTGAAATGTCCTCTGCCAAAGCTGTTAATCCAAAATTCTTCAAATTAGTCTCGGGCAGACTCTTCCAATAAGGGCAAAAAGCTGCTGCATTCTTCAGTAAAATATCACAAGTACAGTTTCTAGTCCTCTGAACCCTCTTGAGCGGGGTCCTCACAATTCAAATCACCCTCAACACTACTGGCTTTCATTCTACTAGTATGGCCCATTAAGCCCTGCTTAAAGCACTCAGTTGCTTTCCTAATCCAAAGCCCCAAAGTCCACACTCCTCAAACAAAGGCAGGGTCAGGCCTATCACATCAATACCCCAGTCCTGGTACCAAAATCTGTATTATTCAGATTCTCTAGAGTCACAGAACTTATGGAACATGTGTGTGTGTGTGTGTGTGTGTGTGTGTGTGTGTGTGTGTGTGTGTGTGTGTATGTGTGTGTGTGTGTGTGTGTGTTGTATGTGTGGGTGTGTGTATACATATTTGTGGAATATATATACATATGGGATTTATTGAAATAACTTACAGGCTGCAGTCCAGCTAATCCAAAAATGGCTGACTTTGAAAAGAAAGTCCAGGAATCTAGTAGTTGCTCAGTCCCACAAGGCTGGATGTCTCATCTGGTCTTCTGTATTTGCTGGAATCCTGAAGAAGTCGGCTCCAATGCCATTGAAAAAATGGATGTTCTAGCAAGGTGAGGGCAAGCAGGCAATGAGTGAAAGCTTACTTCTTCTATGTCCTTATATAGGCTTCCAGCAGAAGGTATGGACTAGATTAAAGATATGTCTTCCTGTCCCAAGATCCAGATCAAAGGCAGGTATTATCCTACCTCAAAGGTCTGGATTAGAAGTGAGTTCACCTTCTTTAAACCAAACAGAGTATCTCTCACAGATGTGCCCTCCATTTCTGGATTGTAGTTCATTACAGATACAGTCAAGTTGACAACCAAGAATAGCCATAACACCATCTTTTTATTGAAATAAATTATTTTATCCTAAAAGGGGAAACAAAGTGAGGTGACATATTTCAGTTCATTTTTCTATGTATTCATTGTACATATTTTGCAAGGGTAAGTATGGTAGGTACACCTGCATTCTTTACTCTACATGGAATTTTTAAATTACATAATATGTTCTCTGTTGCAAAATGATCCAAAGAAGGTTGAGACTACTTCAAGGGGCATATGTGTATGACACAAATATCACAGCTACTTCCCTTGATACCCTTGCAAAATGGGATGTTAGACTCAAGTCAATCTGTTCTTCCCTAGACTCAGAAGAACATGCTTGCCTGCTTTCCATGTGATGTAGTAATATTATATATATATTTAAGTCCCTGTCACAACCCAAGAACAGACATAGCAAATGAAGACCTTCCATATCATGAAGCCCATGCTGTCTCTCCCTCTAATATCCCCAGGCAGTGTTACTGTGTATGAGATGGTTGACACCTGGGAAGAACAGGGACCTACCAGGCACAGGCTTGCTTGCTGCCATCGTTGCTGACATTACTGGTCACTGTTACTGCCTAGACAAGCCACAAGTGGCCCTTCTGTCAGCTTAGTGGGGAGCAGGCAGAACTCTCACCAGCTGTGGCATTTGGTCATGGTATCCAAGTGCTGCGGTGAAGACAGGGCAGGGGGACATTGAGCCATATCTGGTTACTCTGGCCCATGTACCTGTGAGGATCTCAAAGCTCTTCTGAGCCTGGATGCTCAAACAGTTTTGTCTAGATTGTGGTCAGGGGTAACAGGGACATACACCCAGGACTTAAGGATGTTGTCTGTCCTCTCAGGTAGACTTTTCTACTCTCTTGGTGTGAGGAAAGCTCTCTCATTAGGAGCACCATTGGTCTATGCAGAGGGTAAAGCACATGTTCTGAAGAGAGGTAGGCAGCCCAGGCTGGCAGTGTTAGGCTCTGAAACTCAATTTGAATTGCCTTCTTATTTGGTGGCTGGACAAGCCGAGTGGTGTCTGAGACACAGGGTAGCATCCTCAGGAATGGACTCAAGTCTTTCTTACCTGAGTGAACTCACTCTCCAGGACCAACTCGGTCACTGCAGGAGAGGGTATCATGGCCACCTCCTTGTCCACCTTTTACTGTGAACGGAATCTGCATCAGGCCTAACCAGGTCTTGCCAGAAGCCAGACAAGTGCCATTGTCATGACCTAGGACTTCCCTCTCAGATTGTGAACCAGGTGGCTCTCTCTTCCTTGTCCTGAGAGCCCTGCCATAGCAGCAGGAAACAGTCTGAGACCCAGTCACCTTGATGGGCACATGAGGACCTACACATGCTGCCAGGCTTAGACATCACAATAGCGTTGGTCAACTGGGAGAGAGAAAACATGAACTGACGTGTCTGTTAGTTGAGTGGACACACAAATGGAATGAAGTTGAGTTCCAAATGCTTCCTAGGTTGGACTCCTTTGGACATGACTAAGCCCTGAATACAGGATTTTGCCACACCCAGTGGTTATGAAAGGTTTTCCCAGTGACATATGCTATGGGTGGCCACTCCTAAGCTCAGGATGGTGACCTCTGGCAGCCTCCATCATGAAGCCTCCCCGTTAGTTCTCATAACCTGACACTCGTGGGTAGATCTAATAATACTGTAAAGCCAGGAACAATCAGAAAATGAAGCTGGATTCCAGGAAAAAGCAAACAGGAAATAGAAACATGATCTCAAAAAAAAAAAAAAAAAAAAGCAGCTGCTTAGGAACCCAGGAAAAAGACAGAATTGGACTTCTCAACAAAACTGGTAAGTATGATGTGATGAGATGTACAAAGTGGGAGGGGAAGGGAATACTCTAAAATTTTACATGATCTGAATAAACTCAGAGTGATGCAATCTTGGGTTGCCATCACACCTATATAAAAGACTATTGATTAATAAAAAAAATGTATGAAAATACTCAAGAAATGAAACTGACTCTCCACAGCAGCACTGTCGACATTATTTAATAGGGCAAGAAAGTACTTAATTTAAAAATCCATGCACCATGTAATCCCACACAATCAGAGCAATTTGTTCCACAGCCAAGTTCAAGATCTGATCTATATTCAATTTTGGTGCAACTCACCATAGACACTGAACTGAAAGCAATACCACATTGTCAGACTAAGATAAGTACCACTAACAGTCATTACAGAAGCTTTTAGAAGCTCCATTTGAAAAGAAATGGCTACTTTCTTCCAATTTACGCTATTAAGTAGCCTGAATACCCCACCTTTCATATATGGAGAAACAAAAGTAGCCCAGGGATTAAGTTACTTTGTTTTCTAATTGATAGAGTTAGTTTCTAAGGTACTGAATAAAATAAAAGCATTTGTGTTAAGTTGCCGTGAAGTAAATAGTTAGTTAACAGAAAATCTCTCCTTTGTGTTCTAGTAGATGCAAAATGATTATTAAAACCCCCCTCTTTCTCTCTTCCCCCCTAAAACAACCCAAGCTCTGGCTTATGTTCAGCAAACACCGATGAGCTTCATTCCATCTTCACACCCTAATCTCAATTATTTTATCCCCAAATTTAGGGTAATGTGTATCTTTCTTGCTTGGTGTGTTGGTAGCAATAATGACAGGGACAAAATCTGAGTTAACCTGAAGCGGCTGCAGTCACAGACCAAACAAGGTCAGTTGCTCTCCAATGTCTGACACTGGATTTTTTCATAATAACCACTGACCAGAAAATCTGCCCTGACTCCTGGTTGGCATCACATCGCAGACCATGCAGCAAACCCATGGGCTGAGGGTCAGCACAAGTGGGAATGTGCTGTGTGCAGTGCTTTTGAATGAAGAACCGAGTCAGACATAGGGCTTCTCATTGGCCTGCCTATAAAAATGTCTTTATGATCTAGTCAGAATAATGCTGTGTGCAATGCAACTTTCTCAGGGTAATGCATGAAACACATGGGACAAAGGCCCACATCCCTGTCCCCACCCTTCTCACACCTGGTGGCCAGGTGGCCTTGTAGGCTCTGACCTCTTTATCTATGGGGTCACTGGCGTTCTTTGAAAATACACACAAGGCTGTGTGTTTTCTATGGGTGATGAGCAGGCAGGCCACAGCACTACCACGGGATGGAAACTCCCATCAACACCCAAAGTTCTTGGGTAAATGTCATTTTCTGTACATAAATAACAGAAACATATGGACAGAGACAGGGAATGAGGCCTGCTTGGCTTGATTGATAACTTTCTTGTCAAGGGCTAGATAATTATATCTTGATTCTGCCTTACATAGAGGGAGTGAGGCAAGCAAAGGCTCTTCATGAGTGCTATGTAATGTGGGAATGGGTAACTTCTGAGGGAGAAAGTGGGGTATCTTTGGCTCAGGCACTGTGCCACTCTGCAATCTAGATTACCACAGTGGCAAACTACAATTCACCGCATAAGGTCATCAGAGTCAAATATCTTGAACATATATCAAGAAAAATTAGAGATTCACCAACTATCAAACATCCCCATATTTGATGGTGGATGAACTGTGTCCTTGAATCACACTTCAAATCAAAGAGTATAAATGTACCCAACACATAACAAGGAAAAGTTAGCCATGTTTCATACACCACCATGGGACTGTTACAGGATCCAAAGCTTCCAACTGGTCAAGCTGTATGTATGATGGACTTGGCCATGGTCTTTCTTCAGGACCACACTGGTCATCCTTCCACACACTGCTGTCCTCTGACAGACATGTGCTGTCTCTAAGGAGAACTCTTGCTCTGACACTCAAGTTGAAGAATGGTGCTGTTCTGAATGAGCTTAACCCCACAGATCTACACTAAATGTCCATGTAAAGTTCTTCAAGGGCAGTCATGGGACAGAAGTCATGACTAACCCAACAGAAGAACAACAGGTCTTTCTCACTAGCCATAAAACATACTGATATACTGATTCCATGGCTTCAGTAAGCACAATATATTTTTGAATTTCCCTGTATCTCTCTTGGCCAGCTTCTTCCTTCCTCAATCTCATCTCTGCCGGGCTGTTCTGAATCACACTTGTGGGAGAGGATAGGGTCTCTCCTGGACATCTCCAATTTCTCTGACTACCTTAACTCTTTTTTTTTTTAAATGATTCAAATCTTTTATTTGTTCATTTCTTTTATTTGAAGTTCTCTTTGATGACATCCTAGGCCCAAGATTCTTTACCATGGTCCTTAACCACTACACAACTGCAACTACCCACTTTGGTTGGTTTACACTCAGATTTGCAGAGACCTACCCATTTCCCTAATTAACCTTAATTAGGTAGATTTGGTGTTCATCTCAAGAGGCTTCGACTATCTTGACATACTTAGACTCATCTCATATGGATGCAAGCACACAATGACGAGTTTGATGCTTGACTGAGGCTTTCGCAGCTTTGTGAATGCCACATGCTGGACCATCTTGGATGAAGGAGTCTTCTGCATCTTTTCTGAAGAGTCAGTAATGTCCATTACACCTCCAGTAGCAGTGCCTTTCTCAGCCATGGTGGTGGGCTGCAGCTGAAGCGGAATCTTGATATATCAGAGGATCTGCCTCTTGGAAATTTTCTGCATCAGAGTCAAAGTCTGCACTGCTTGGCCTCTTCATTGGCATCAATACAAGACCTCCAAGGGTTTGTCAGTATGGTGCTGCACACCTTTAATTCCAGAACCCAGGAAGCAGAGGCAGGCAGATCCATGTGAGCTCAAGGCCAATATGGTCTACATAGATAGTTTCAGGATAGCCAGGACAACATAGAGAAACCATGTCTTTTTTTTGTTTTGTTTTGTTTTATTTTTCGAGACAGTGTTTCTCTGTGTAGCTTTGTGCCTTTCCTGGATCTCACTCTGTATACCAGGCTGGCCTTGAACTCACAGAGATCCACCTGGCTCTGCCTTCTGAGTGCTGGGATTAAAGGCATGCACCACCACCACCCAGCGAGAAACCATGTCTTAAAACATAAACAAAAAACATGTATACACATACATATACACCATATACACTCACTCAAAGGAACCACAGAAAGAAAGAATGTACCAGTGATATTATGAGATAGTTAAGAATATTTATAAGCTGTGTGTTCAGAGAGTGGAATGATTCCTCATTGTTTCTTAAAATAAGGTGGGTGGTTCAAATTTTCATACTCACTTGTGTGTGAGGAGATAGGACCATGATGTTTAGCCTTGCCTTAGACAAAAAGAAATAGGGTCAATCAACCATGGACAGAACTTCTGAAGCCAAAAGCCAAAATAAATCCTTCCTCTTACAAATCGATTTTGTTCCCAGGATTTTCTCACAGTGCTGACTAACACAGGCCTGAAGTCTGTCAAGTACCTAAAGACAGATGAATGGATGAACAAAATGTGCATACAATGGGGTATTACTCAGTCAAACAGAGGAAGGCAATGACACACACTGCAGTAAGAGTGAGTGTGAGCACACTGGACTGAGTGACCGAAGCCAGATTCAGAAGCATACTGTGTGACTCAGCTCACAGAAGGCGTAGTGTCCTATAACCCATAAGAAAAATGAGTGGGATGCTTGTGCCTGTGTGGAGAGGTGTAGGTTGCTGTTTTGTGCATGGGTGAAGGCATGAAATGGTTACTGTTTAGTGGTCATGGGGTTTCAGTTTAGGGGTAAGTAATTCTGGAAATAAAGAACACAGATGTGCTAGATGCTGTAGTGTGTAGTAAAGGCATTGCCAATACGTGTGTGTGTGTGTGTGTGTGTGTGTGTGTGTGCTTTGTGTATATACAAATATATATATGGGATCATTTGTAAAACTGGTGTCCAAAGTGCTAGAAATGAGTTTATAGATTCAGGTAATGACTTGATCCTAAGTACAAGATGCTCATAGAGAAAACTGTGCTGAAACCCATACCTATCCTTCCTCGGTGCTTTACAGGCTAATTTTATATCTGTTTCCTAACTGCTTCGGTTTAAAATTAGACATAAATAATTGAGTGAATACATTTTCATTGGTGTGATAATTACCTTAAGAAGTGGAAAAAACATAAAACTATCAGCAGAAGAAAGTAACCAGGTCTTTGGCTGTTAAGAGAAGTACGGTTCTTCCAAAAGTCCTGAATTTGGTTCCCAACACCCACATAAGCAGCTCAGTTACCTGTAACTATAGCTCCAGAGGATCTGACGCCCTCTTCTGGCATGTTGGTATCTGCAGACATGTGACATATACTGATATATCCACACATAAAATTAAAAATATAAATAAGTTGTTGAGGGGGGGGTACCCTATGGAGGAGGTAGAGGTTTCTGTGACCTGGATGTATCTATGAATAGCTGGTGGCCTTGTGTTGGGGTGGTTGGGAAAGTAGAACTCAAACCGCCAGCCTGAGGCAGAAGGTAAAAAGTGGGGTCTTCCTTGGTGAGCCAGTGGTCTTTCAGACCACAGCATGGGAGTCCTCAGGCCCTGACTGCTCTCCTCCCAGCTTAGGATGAAGAAGGACCCGCTTCACAGCCGAGAGAGGCTCCCGCTTTCCCATCTGTCATTCTCCGGGTCAGGTCGGCCAGTATTGATGGCAGTGGCCAGACCATGTGTAATGTACTGGAAAGTCTTCTCCACGCCTCGCTCTACTTCCCGACTTGGGAATCTCCGGCCAAAGCCTGGCCCCGAGGAACAATCTGGCCTTCTCGGGGCAGTGCCCCGTGGGCTGCCCTGGCCAGGTTATGTTATGTTTCCTGGCAGACACTTCAATGCTGGTTTTGTGTGCAGCTGTAGCAGAACAAGAACGCTAAACAAACGGGAGGCCTCAGGAGCCCGCCATTCATCAACCCTTCCTGACAAGCCCCTGCCTAGGCAGACCCAGAGAGTCGCCGGCCTCTTCCAAAGCCCTTTTTTTTTTTATTTCAAAGTATCTCCTCAAATGTCTTCCTTCCCAAACAAAAGTAGTATTCCCCCGTGTTCAGAAAGTCAAGTTGAGAAACCCGAGTGAGTGACAAGGCCAGCCAGGTGCCTTGGGATATCAAGAGTCATTTACATAGAAATAGCATGTCCTATGGCCGACAATGATGGTTTGGCAAAGAATTTATGATCAGTTAGGATATGAACTTTCAAGATGCATAGATCTGAGAGTATTCAAATGCACCAGTATAAAAGAAGATGGAGGTATACTCCATGATATTTAGTAGAGACTTAGTACAGAAATCCAGAAGGACAAGGTCATTAACCGAGCAGAGCCTGTGTTCCTCTGTCCGTACAGATGCTGGTGTCAGCACGAGCAGCTGGAGCATGTACTGTTTTAAAGTGACAGCATTCTGCCAGCAGTCCCCATTGTAAGGATCTTATCTTGGAGGGCCATGCAGAAGTGTCTCTTTGGACACTGTTGGACAGGATAGAAGCCAGGAATGTCTTTAGCCTTTCACGTGCCACAGAGAATCATTGAACTCCATGCCTTCGTAGATGAGAGTTCAAAGTGTGCTTACACCAAACTGTAAGAGATTTTCCTTTTAGGCAGCAAGGACCCTGGCCAAGAGGCCTTTCTCTTGTGTTAATCCACCAGTGTTTTCTTATCTACAGAGCAGCCATTTCAAAGAGATAGCACAGATTCCCCCAGAACTTTCAGCAGACCTAGTAGAGCTCAAGTACAACACAGTATGAGCATCATGGTGTGTTCATTCCTCAGAATCTAAGAAACATCTTGTTCACCTCCCTGGCACCAGAGAAATTTTAATCCTGGAAACAATGGGTCAGGTCCACTGTGTGGAAGAGCCCCAGGAAGTTGGTGGGGCAGGGCTGCATGAGGAAGCTGGAGGGAACCAGACAGGTTTTGGAAGGACTGAGATCAGTACGATGAAGTGGCAATGTTCAAAGGAACAGGATTGGTCATCATCCTGGGAAGAGTTTGGAAAGGAGGTGTGAGAGAGATCTTGGCCTTGATAAAGACTAGACAGGAAGTCAAGATGTAGATCCTTGTGTGGAAAGGGGAAAGTGGCTAGAGTGAGATTTTCCAAATCTTCCATGTAAGTCATAGAAGTATGCTAAGCAAAGGGAAGGATTGCTTGGAAACCCATTCTGGAAGTACCCTCTGTCCTGGATGGGACATGAAAGAAAGATGTACAGGGTATAATCAAGGGAATGACTTCAAAACCTACTTAATTCGATCACTGAGGAAAAAATGGATCATTGTAAGGGAGCAGGTCTGTGTAACAGGGTGTAGGTTTAGAATCCCTGCTTCTAGAAGCCATAACCATGTATGCCAGAAGCTCACTCATCTCAGTATTCTACCCTTGGTTTTCTGGAGTGAATGCTATCCATATATTCAGTCTACAAAGTGCACGGCCTTCTACAGGGAGGCTGTAACATGGGCAGGGTGCTGATTGCAGATTTCAGCATCTGGCTGGCCCACAGTGGTCCAAGCAGTCTCTGGTCTCCTGGGCTCTGAAAGCATCTCTCAAAGTCACTTGAAACAATTGCTCTGCCCTCTGTTCAACAAATTCATGCCAACATTGGAGATGAGGATGAGTCTGCGGGACATGGCAGTAGTGTACACACTGTGCTGCAACTCTGAAGGGATCCCATGAGTGTTACATACCCTGAGCCTTTCATGAAATTTTTCTTAATATTTCATTAACTTTTCAAGAATTTCATGTATGAATACTACATTTACATCATTTCACCCCTCCCTCCTCTCCCTCCAACTCCTCCCATGCCCCACCTCACTCTTTAACACATTCATTACCTCTCTCCCTTTAGTTAACATTGTGTGTGTGTGTGTGTGTGTGTGTGTGTGTGTGTGTGTGTGTGTGTGTGTGTTTAGAGCTGACCACTTGGGATTAAATGGTGCTCTCTGAACCTTGGGGACGGTGTTTTATATAGACTTATCAGCTGGGATAGAACTCCTCACAGCCAACTCTTCTCTGAATTTTGACCAGTTATGTCTTCCTGTTGTGGTACCTGTCCACTGCAAAAGGAAGCACCTTACCCTTCCTTGTTTTTACAGGTATTTCCCAGTACATTATCATAAATGCTCCATGAAAGATTTTGCCTGGACGGAGAAACAGCTTAATCAAGTCATGTGGTCAGTAATCTAGGTATGGAAAATGGTGCTATGGAATTGCAGGTTACAAGTATGGTCCTCATGGACTGAGTTACGTATGCATGTGTAATACATGTAATGTGTATGTATAGTAAACATAATATATATTTTCAAAATGTATTCACTTAAATACACATTTGAACATGGCCTGTGAGGTGATATTCTAAGGAAACAGTGATCAATAAAGCTACCCCTGAGCTGCATGGTGCTAACACTAAAGGATGATGGGAAATACCTAGCACTGGACTGTGTTCCATCAGAAAGATCCTCGGCTTTAGTCCCAGCACGTACAAGACAGCCACTGAAATCTGACATTGCTCAGAGTTCTGCAAGTTTTACCTAGAAGGAAACATGTGGCTGACTGGTTCTCGTTGCTTCCTGGGAAGGGTGGGAGGGAGGGGCCACACCCTCCCCTCTCTCCTGGATAAACCTGGGAGACCCAGCTTCAACTTCCTACTTGTAATTCTTCTTCGGCCATATGGGTTGGGTCACACTCCTAAAATTCTTCTAGGGCCTTAAGCTGTCATCAGTGTGTGATAAATAGGCATCGGGCCAGATGGCAGTTGAGTTAAATGAGGTTAAATGAGGCATGTGTTAGGGGAAGTGCTTTGATTGGGGAGCAGTCAAGGTCAAGAGTGGCTTGAGCTAGCAAGGGATTAAGTCATTTTGGGGTCAAGGTGAGAAAAGCAGCTTTGAAAGAGAAGGTAAAGGTCAAAGATGAAATCTTGACCTCTGTCCTTGACGGTTAGGAGAGGGGGAGAAGGAGGAAGCCAGAGCCAGGTATTGTACCTGGGAAAGCTCCCCAGGGGCTCCTAGAACCCTGGACCACTGCAGTAGGCGCTCCCTGCTCCCCACGGACCCCAGCACACAGTGCTTTCCTTGTCCTGTCTTGAGGATTCAACATGAAGAGCACATTCCCTCCATCCTGTGGAAGACATCTTCTCAGATCTCCATGGTTCTCCACCAGAGGGTCTTGCAGACTTGGCAGGTGGTGTTCCCATTGAAACTCTGCAATCCTGCTCTCCCACAGTGGGAGCTCAACCTATTTTAGAATGTGTGATCAGTGTGGAAAAATGGCAAGAGCTGTTTATGTAGCTGATTGGGGCTCACTGATAACCATAGGTTGTTGTCGTATAAACCAAAAAAAGTTCATTTATCCCATGGTTTCCAGGTTAAAAGTCTCCAGCACATTCTTTTAAGTCATTGTGCATAACACAAAGCCTTCTTGTAGTCCTGGTTTTGGTGATTTAACAATTTTATGAGGCTCTGTCTTTTAAAGGCTCCATCATCTCTCAGCACCCCCATGCCAAGGACCATGCATCTTGTTCATGATCTTAAAAAAATGAGATTATAATATAATTACATTATTTCCCCCTCTCTTTCCTCTCTCTAAACTCTCCCATGTAAACTCCCTTGCTCTGTTTCAGTCATGTTCATAGCCTCTTTTTTGATTGTTATTTTAATGGTTTAGTTGTTACGTATGTGTGTATGTATATTCCTAAATACACAAATACAACCTGCTCAGTCCATATAATGTTACTTGTATGCCTGTGTGTTCAGGGCTGACAGTTTGTGTTGGATAAACAATCGATGTGATCTTCCCTGGGAAAGACACTTACTTCTGCTCTTAGCATTCCTTCCAGAAGCAAGCAGTTTTCCGACAATGTAGATGCCTCCCCTCTCTACCCTCTACATTGGTTCACTTTGACTGACACAGTACCTTCAGTGAGTAACTTTTCTACATCCACATACTCTATTGTTTCATTTTTGCTTTATTGTTTTGACAGAAGCATGTTTGAAAGCTTTGGCTTGCTTGCTCATGTCTATAAAAGTACAATAAATGTGGCCAGTTGCATTTCAGGAATACAGGACAGTGTCTAGCCTGCCCTGAATTGGTGAGGGTCAGTGGGTTTGTTTTGTGTTTGCTGTTGTCGTCTGCCTGTCTTTCCCTGTTCCACAGGGTCCTCCCATGTAGCTTCTTTCTCTTTAGCACCGGTCTAAATGTCAAGGAGTTCCCAAGAGAGACAAGTCCATCAACCTGACCCATCCTCAGCGTTAACTTCAAAGTAGTAGATGTACTAAGAGTGACTGAATTTATCATCCAGAAGTTCCCACCTAGGCCTTTTTCCTGTGACTCAGAAATGAGTGAGTGCATTGTCCATCATGCACATAATTGGGAACCTGACTCCAAGAGACAAACTTGGAGTCGGTGATTTCAGTCCCTAATGGGGCCAGAAACTATGTCTTTCTGCAGAATGAGAAGTATTTCCCCATTACAGATCCTTTCTGTGTAAACTGGAAGGGAGAGGCTTGATGTGGCAAGCCTGCTCCAACTCTGCTCCATGTCTTCAGAACACGCACTCTCTGGCCTCTGTGCTGTCCCTGGGAGACGTGCTCAGAAGGTCCTAGGGTGTCTGTTTCAGCAGAGCACGTAGTAAACGTGGACGGATATAGAAGTCACCCTGAGCTATGGGTGAAGCCCAGCAGAGGGTGTGTCTCTAGGAGGAAGATGTGTTTCTAGGAGGGTATGTTGTTTCTTAGCCCCAAATATTCTGAGCCTCTGACACAGCAGCCTTCACTTTTAGACCAACCTCCTTTCAACCCAGCATAGCACATTTATGGTGCACCTTTCACTTCTATCTGTTCGTTCCTTTTCCCTTCAATTCCTTCAGTCCTTTGCCAGGGAGGGAAAGTTCCCTGGAGAAATGAAGGTCAATAAACTGTCTTCCATTAACACTAAGGAGGTGGCAAAGGCCCAAGGACTCACCCTCGGGGACTTGTTCTACCAGTCCCATCGTGAGGCTGCGGTCCAGCTCCTGGAGCCACCAACTCCAGATCGGAATGCCCTTGCAAGCCAAGCGCATCTGGACCAGGTAGTTCAGTAGCTCCCTGTACCCTCCATCCACCTCAGGAGTCACAGAGATTAGGCCCGGGACCTGCCCTTCCTGATTACATTCACTCACTTCAATCCAGTCTTAGTGGTTCGGAGAGTTTTCTGTTTGAGAGTCTTAATGCATGTTTACACATATATTTAAAATATTAATATTTAAAATGTAATTAAAAATTTTAAACCCATTTTAATACCAAAGTGAGAGACGTTTGACTACTTCCGAGAAATTCAGTTCCCAAGAGAACTGTTAACAGGTGTGACTCAGTGAGGAGCCACTAAGAAAGCCAGGTTGGTTCTCGGGAGGATGAAGTGGGATGGTGTGTGAGGTGCTGGGCAGAACTTGCACTCACCTGTCACTCCGTACCATGGTTAACAGAAAGCAGATGGGGGTGCAGTGGGAGAGCGTGACAGCCAATGACAAGGACTCAGGTCCTTGCCTGGACTCCTGTTTGTCCTCAGGCAGATCATCATGTGGGACTGTAGCTGGGGTTCTCTTTCTGGGTCCCGTCAAGCCCTGGTAGTCCGACAGCCCACTTATAAAATAAACACACAGCTGCTTATATTGCTTACAAACTGTATGGACGTAGTAGGCTTCTTGCTATCTGTTCTTATATCTTAAATTAACCCATTTCTATTCATCTATAAGTTGCCACATGGCTTGTGGCTTACCAGTATCTTAACATTTTACTTCTCTTCACGGCAGCTGGCAGTCTCTCCCCTCAGCTTTCTACTTCCCAGAATTCTCCTCTCTCCTTGTCCTGCCTATACTTCTTGCTTGGCTATTGGCCAATCAGTGTTTATTTATACAGAGCGATATCCACAGCAATGGACAGTTGCAATCTTGTCTGCCCATATGGTGTATGCCCAATATCCAGATCAGCAAAATCTCTGGTGAGTGAAAAACAGAGAGCTAGGAAGACTTTGGTACTGTTTGGACTCGCCTGCCACTGAAGGTGAGAGATGGGGCTGTTGGTTTCCATGGAAGAAGTCTCCACCTGCTCTGCCTGGCAGCCCTAGCCCAGTGCAGCCTTGGCATCAATACAACATCGCTCACCCATTTCACTGACATAAGAGACAGATCACACTGGTAGATGCGGCCTTCCTCACATCTTCCCACTGGGAATTGCCAGACTCAGTCACTCATTCACTGGATCCCTGTACTGACTGTCACAGAAGGTGGCTTCCAGGTCATTCTTTAAGCAGCTGTCAATTCCCCAAGAACTTAATTCCATCAACATCTCTGGAAAGTTTCTGTGTGGACCTATGTGAATCTGTGTTTGAGTTGTCTCACAGAAGACAAGCCTTTCAAAGGATGCCCCCACCACTACCGAAGATGAAGAGGAACCAAAGGTCAATAGGAGTGTGCCTTGTGAAGTTCACACTGCTGCTTGGCTGGATCAGGGCACACTTGGCACATTGTGCTTGTGTAATTCCCCCACATCCCTTTTTTCTTTATTTTTCTACTTAACTGATGCATAGACAAGGGAATGCTTTCTGGAATCACTGACAATTTTAGAAATTAGGAAACATATAGTTTACTGAGAGAAGAATGATGATGTGAACTCAAGCTTCACAGAAAAAAAAGACACAAACACAGGTCAATAAACACATTATTAGTAAGTTCAGCTTCAGTCACAGTTAAAGAATGCAAACTCAAGTGACACTCAGGGTTTGACACTGGATAAGAACTAAGTGTTTTAAAACTCTCTCTCTCTCACACACAGATGATGATTATGAAGATAGATAGATAGATAGATAGATAGATAGATAGATAGATAGATAGATAGATAGATAGGTGATTGATAGATAGATAGATAGAAGATAGGTAGGTAGATAGATGGCTGATAGCTGGTTGATAAATGATAGATAGGTAGATAGTAGATAGATAGATAGAGAGGTAGATAGATAGATAGATAGATAGATAGATAGATAGATAGATAGATAGAGATCTTTATGGTAGGCATTGTAGTTAGCTTCTATTAATTGCTATGAGAAGTACTGTAATCAAAAGCAACTTGGGGAGGAAAGGGTTTATTTAGTTTATGTATCTTGATCATAGTCATTAATTAAGGGAAGTCAGGGCAGGAACTCAAACAAGGCAGGAACCTGGGACCAGGATCTGATTTAGAGGCCATGAAGCAGTGGCTTGGTCATGGCTTAATCAACCTGCTTTTATTATTTATTAGATTATGATTACATCATATCTTCCTTTCCTTTTTTCCCTCTAACCTACCCCCTCATATTGCTCTTTTTAATTTCATGGTCTCTTTTCTTTAATTTCTGTTATATGGTTACAGGTGTGTGTGTGTGTGTGTGTGTGTGTGTGTGTGTGTGTGTGTGTGTGTGTGTATGTGTGTATTTCTAAATATAAATTGTTCAGTCTGTACAGCATTTCTTATACGCATGTTTTCAGGGTTAGCCATTTGGTATTTTGTAACCAATTGCTGTGCTCTTTCCTGGGGAAGTCTATTTTTCTTGTTCTCAGCCTTCCTTTGTTGCCTGTGGGGTTGAGGCCTCTGGGGCTTTTCCCTGTCCACTTTACCATGCCCGTTGGTATTGTCTTTGCTCAATTCAGATTTAGATGGTCCTGTTGTTGAGACTTCTTGGGCATGGCTCCTGACATTTCTAGGAAACATGATCTCACAGCAGACCTCCTGGTCCTCTGGCTCTTAAGATCTTTCTGCCCTCTTTTCTGCTATATTCCCTGAGCCTTAGGTGCAGGAATGTCTTGTAGATGTATCCACTGGATCTGGGCTCCACAACTGTTTTTGATTCTTTGCAGAAGCTAGCCCTCAGGAAGGAGGCATTCAGGTCAATATCAGCCCAAGAGTCCCTGGAGTCTGTTCTGAAGTGCATGATGTCTTCAGCAACAGGGACTTCCCTTATACTGGGGCAATAGCTAAAGTTTGCATGTTTTGGGGGTCTCTTGGACAACACTGACCAACAACTCATGCCTGGTATTGAGGTTTGTGATAGATTGTCTTTGGCTCTTGGAAGAAGTATTGTCAGCCCAGAGGAGAAAAGTTCATTTACACTACAAGCCTGCTTTCTTTTAACACCCAGTACCACCTGCTGGGGTTTCAGCTCTTATAGGCTCACAGGGAGCTGGGCCTTCCTGAGTCAATCACCAATTAAGAAAATGCTCACAGGCTAATCTGATGGAGGCGTTTTCTTAGTTGAAGTTCTCTCTTCCTCGTATGACTCTAGTCTGACAACTCAAGTTGACAGCAACCCAACCAGCACTATGGGTTTGACCAATTCCTGGGGAGAACTATCAAAATTAAATTCTGCTGAATATCTGACATCGAACTTCTACTCTTAGAAATCTGTCCCTAAATACACAAAATAATAAATATAAAGAGAGTCACAGTCACAACTATGTATTTGGGGGCGGGGGGCAGAACAAGGATATAGCTCAGTTGGCAGAGTATGTACCTAGTATGCATGGAGCCCTGTGTTCTGTGCCTAATATCACACAAGTCTGGTGGTGAAAGCTTATAATCCCAGGGTTTGGGAGGTTGTAGGAGGCAGAGAAAACAGATGTTCAATGTCACCTTGGACAAAGCAGCAAATTTGGGTCCAATCTAGGCTACATGAAACCTTGTTACAAAAAAAAATTTTTTTTTAAAACAGAAAAAAAGTTTAATATGAAAGATGTTTTAAAATCCAGAGATGCATCTACATTTGGTTTGTAGGGAAGTGGCTTAATGAAGGGTAGGTCTGAGAGAAGAGGAGGGTACCTGCATAATCAAGGAGCTGTCTTTTGTAACTTGATGCTTAGAGGGATCAGGAACAGGGGGTGGCCAGAGGCCCGTCAGCCCAGTGGGGACTTTGTCACTCTGAAAAGGAGTGGCTTTTCTGTGGTGGTGTCCCACAGGGTAGAAGGCATCTACAAGAAGGTTTAGACAACAGTTTCCATTTGTTTCTCCTAAGTGTAACATGCATATCAAACTGACTGACTATTTAGAAGGAGCAGGAGGATCCCTTAGTCATGAAGACTACTGTGCCCCACTGTGTCCCCCACTAGCCCCAATTATCCTCAAAGGATAAGGGCCATTCCACAAAGCATGCCATGCTTCCACCCCCAGCAGGGGTCTGCAACCAGAAACCACTTGACTTCTATTGCTTCAGTCCAAGGAGCTGAGCCATTGTCCCCCGAGGGGGATGGGCCACTCTCCTCCTCTGATGGGCGCTCCTATGGAATGCCTGGGAGTCCTGGCAGAAAGACAGCCAGAGGCTCCCTGTTTGCGAAGTTCCAGGATCTCTCAGGAAGAAATGTCTGGAGGCTGTACAGACTTTAGCCACTTCACCTGAAGACTGACTCACTTACTCAGGGCCTACTCTTCCCTGACCCTTTCTTCCAGCACTCTGGTCTTCCAGAGAGGGGCAAGCAGCCATGCTTCTGTATAGTATGGGGTGGAGCTCTCCAGGGCTTCTATTTTGAAATAAACTTTAACTATTGATTCCAGCCCCATGGAATTTGACAAACACTGCATTGCATTTAAATAAATTATAATAATCAAGCCCTGGTGTTTGGATTACAGCTTCCATGACACGATTTGACTGAATACTGTATAAACTTCATTAATTGGTGTGCTGTTGGTTTGTAATTTGTGATGGAGAGGGGAGAGGGGTGGGAAGCTGTGGGGGGCAAGGGAGAGTGTTCTCCGTGTGCAAATCCTGTCCAGCCCAGGGTGCTGTCACTGTAAACAAGGTGGCAGGGAGTCCTATCTGAAATAAACTTTTCAAATATCTTTAGCATTGTCATTTACATGCAAACAATTTATATGTTAATTAAAAACCATTTGGGTCTATTCACCAACGTGATTCCCAGGAGAACTTCCACTGGCCTTTTTTTTACCCACCTCAAGGTTAAGTTTCTATTTTATTTGAAAGTTATAAAAGGTATCCACTAAGGAGTGGGATGCGCAGGGAACTTTGCCTAGCTCGTTTACATTGATGAAACGGCCCTAGTGTTTTAGAATGTCTCTTTGACTTCCTGTCTTGACTTCTGAAGTGACATTGAGGGCGAACCTGGCCCATGATGGGAGGGTGCTGCAGAACCCATGGTCTTCTTGGAACTGAAACTCAAATTTATGATATTTGTGAGTGTTTCGGGATAGAGGACTGTGTGTGTGTGTGTGTGTGTGTGTGTGTGTGTGTGTGTGTGTGTGTAGGCACAGGCACATGCATTCATGAATGCACATAAAATACAGTTAATAAACTTTCAATCCTGGTGATAGATTTGGATTCCCAAATTATTTTCTCTCGGAGATCACAATCCACAGTCAAGTCAGGTATTTTCTGCTCAAATCCAGCACAAGACGTTCAGTGTGCCAGAAAAAAAAAGTGAAAGCAAACATTTAGGTCATGAATGTACAAATAAGTTTTCTGAGTGTTGATAGAACAATAGGAATATAGGTCTGCACAAATTCTCTGAGTAAGCACCCTGTTTCAAAAGGACTGTGGGAATCTGTGTGCTCTGGTGGGAGGGGGCAGGGTAAGGAGGCTGAACTGGGCACAGGGCCCCAATGCTCATTCTTCCTATGTATTGACTTAACTAATTGGGCTGCAAACTAAAATTAACACCAACACAAGCCCCCTCCTCCCACCCTTGCAGACTACAAATGGCGTCTGTCAGAGTGTAACTTTAGGTAGTGTTTATAATTAAACTCACAAGAGAGAGAACAGAGTGCTGGGGCTCAGCACATGCCTCCAAATTTCCATCTTACACAATATAATTATTCTAACGTGAAATATAATTAATGAAGAAAATGCCTCAGATGTGCGGGCTAGGAAGGCAAATATAACCATCCTTTATTGTGCCTTCAAGGTTAGAATTATTGCAGCACTTATAATTTTATTATAATTACCCGTAATGAGACCGCACACGTGTGATCTGGTCGACATACTTCTGACAATGGAAGTTTTCATGATGCCTCATTAGGCATTTTAGTATGTATTTATGTGATTTTTCACTTTGCCTCCCAGTTTTGGCGGCAACACAGCCCATGTAAAGGCATATGTGCATATTTTAATAAAAGACGCCATCATAAGAGATCATAAAATGATTACAATGGCTGGATATTAAGATGTCACAGCTGTATAAGCTATTCCTTTTATGTACTCCCATACCGAATTGTTTTATGACCAATCATAAACCTATTAAACTACCCGTAATAAAGGATTGTAATTAGTGATAGAACCTTGTTGCTTAGTGAGCCAAGACAGTCATCCTTACTTTGGGTTTTATTGAAAGTAATCAAGACAAAACCTTCAGCAATGTCAAATGCAGTCTGAGAACAGGAGTGCCCTCTTTCCAGACACTGGACACATTTGTCCTCCTGGGGACCTCTTCTAGGCTGGGACTCCTGCGTTATTTTATCTTTATTATTATTATTATTTTCCCTGATACTGTCATGTTCTGGAGATCCAAAAAGGAGGTACAAGAAGGATCATTTCACAGTGAAGATGAAACGGCAAATGGAGCTCCAAGCAAGCCCACTGCCGAGAGGGCTCCCAGCACTCAGCACTGTGTGTGTTGAGGATGTTGGGATGTCGATCTCAGCCTGTTTTAACCTGAAAAAGCCATGAGCTCTGCAAAGAATGTCCTCAGAGGCAAGTAGTGGTGACAGGAAGACAGGGGACAAGGCACTGACCTAAGAGCTGAGGAAGAACTGAGCAGCCCCTCCCCCACTACTTTCTGGGCCATCAAATCAAATTAACTCCTTTCCAGTCACCCCAGTTGACTGTGAGCATCTCTTCCACAGGCACAAAAAGCCATCCTTGCAGCCTAGCTTGGGCGTCTTGGAGGCTGGATGCCTGCAGCACAGTGTAGCATAGAAGGTTGTTTCTTGATTCCATCGTGTGGAAAGTGACATCTCCCTTCATCTGGAGCTTCCCTATTAAACCTCATGTTCAGGATGAATCCACTTTATCAGGGATGGAATTTGAAATATGTCTTCACATCAAGACTGGAAATAACACTTTTGACCAGACAGCAGAGGACATGTTCGAGTCCCAAGGCTGAACCCCACACAGTGGCTCCCCAGCCAGAACATCTACAGTAGGATGCTGTTCTGAGTGAGCTTTACTTCCAAAGTAAACTGCAGGTGGAGCCTTCAATGAACAATAGTCTAGTCCTTCTCTTTGCATCCAGCAAACCCCAGAGCATATCACAGAGGAAGGGCTTGGTGGGGGATGCCTCAGAGACAGGGGCAGGGGCTCTTGGTCCTCTCGACTCTTAACTGGGCAGTGCAACCCACTTGCCTGACTTTTCACAGTATAAACTGAACAGTGTGGAACTACGACACACACTTACTGGCTTCAGTTCAAGGAATACTGTCCATCTCAGGATAGCAAAGTCAAGGATAAATTTGATCATGTTTACACACACATACTTATACAGACATACATTTAATTTACATACACACATGCAGATGTACATGCACACATACCTGCATACATAACCATATGAACACACACACACACACACACACACATCAAAATTTCTCAATAGGAAAATAGGGAAACCCCAGAGTGTAGTCTGCCACATGGCTAAACTAGCTGAGCATTGAACCCTAACTCCCCCTGAACTCACGAAGGCCAGAATCATGAAAGGCAGACATAATGAGTAAGCCTTAAACCAGAGAGGCAGGATGCTTGACCAGGCATATAAACACAGTGGCTGAAATTAAACACCAAACACTACAACAAGCTTGCACCACAGGTGCGATCATGTCCCTTTTTAAATCTGGGAGGGGCTTAAGTGAGCACAGTGAAAATCTTTATGTGCTATTTACGCTGTTAATATTTTCCTGACTAGAAGTCCTCCTTCCCATGAATATAGTGTGTGTTTTCCAAACAGAGGCAGCATAAGGGGTGCTTTAGTGTAGTCTCAGAGAAATTACAAAATGGAATTAGAATGTACCCATGTCTCCTATGTGTCAGCATGTCCACACAATGTCCTATCCCTTAAAATCTTTGTGGAGTCTGGAGAAACAGGGGATCACGGTATTAGCTAGCAGATCAGACAGATGACTCATGTAGTTCATATTTTATCTGAACGGTAGCCTGAGACGTGGGGCTCACACTAAAGCTCTAGCAGTTGGGCAGGTTTTAAGCTACTAAAAGAAAGCCAAGCTTGTGCATCAGCTGGCAGAGACCAAGCATAAGCTGACAAGTAATTAAACTGGCCTATCTGTATCAACTGTCGTCTCTTACTCCTGTGTAACTTGGATGTAAACCAAAAGGAGAGAGAGGGAGAGAGGGAGAGAGAGAGAGGGAGAGAGAGAGAGAGAGAGAGAGAGAGAGAGAGAGAGAGAGAGAGAGAGAGGGAGAGAGGGAGAGAGGGAGAGAGAGAGAGAGAGAGAGAGAGAGAGAGAGAGAGAGAGAGAGAGAGAGAGAGAGAGAGAGAGAATCTACTTGAGCTAGGCTGTGCAGCAGGTCACTTTATAACGAGATTTTCACACAGGAACTTGTGGAGTCCAATGTGGACATGGATCTGGGGATTTATATGTTGACTGTTCGTTTACAGGTGGACTTTGGCATTTACCTATGAACTTGGGCATCTGCAGGTGGACTTAGGCAGTGATGGGTGAACTTTGGCATTCACAGGAGGAAGTGGCCTTTAGGGTATGCTGTTATTTGCAGGAAGGCTTTGAGGTTGACTTGGATATCTACCTGGGAATTGAGTGTTTAGAACTAGACTTGTACAACTGAGAACTTTCTGACACACTAGAGCAGGTATATCCTGATCCAAAGGGCACAGACCCTGTTCTCAGTTACATTTAGGAAGGAACACCCAGGAAGGTGTGAATCTGGATTCTGCTTTGTGGAGAGGCTACATATGAGATCTTGTCATACTGCAACACCTAGGTTGTTCATGGGTCCCTATCTACAATCCTGAAGCAGGTGGAAGCTACAGAGGTGAGATCCTCTCTTGTAGCTACACAGAACTAATGCCTTTGTTGCTTGTGGTTCTGAAACCCACCCCCTTTCTGCTCATGCTATCCCAGCATCCAGAATGACTAGTCATGTTCTGGAGAGACCAACTTGACTGAGAAGATGTTTTGTTCCTAAATCCAGAAGCTCAGCAGTGCTCATCTCCATGTTCTCAGTGAGGTGTCCAGTGACTTCCAACCCCCTCTGTGGCTTGCAGTTCAGTTCCCCCAGGCAGAACTAATTTTTCTGTAAGTATTGCATTTGCCTGGGACGCCCTGGAATTGTTATGGCTCTGGTTCTCCAAGGGTGTTAGGCTGTAAATTCTGTGTACTTGTGCCCCTGTCCTGAGGAGACATAATGTGGATCATGAGGCTCCTTGGGGAGAGTGATGGAAACTAGGGAAAAGTGTCCATCCCAAGTGCAAGGATATCTTCTGTGTCCTCTGTTGTCCTACGTCCTAGGGTCTCATGAAGACCTGTTGGCCTGTCAAGTAGATATCACTGCATGACAATTTTAGAGAGAAAAAAGGAGGAGTTAGCAACACACACACACACACACACACACACACACACACACACACTTAACAGAGCAAGTTGAGATTTTCCAGTGAAACTCAAACATCTGAGAGCTGCTGCTGTCTTCCGCTCCAGACCATAATCCTCCAAATATAGAGACAAGAACAGACTTTTTTTAAGGAGATCTAATTGCAAGAACGTCTAATGATTTCTTTTCAAATATCTGAATACTTTCACAGTCTTTTTCTGTTCAAATAGCCTCGAAGCTTTGTTAATTTTCAAGGAGTTAAAGTCAGAATGACTTGCCAATCTCGGGAACACAGACGCCCAATCCAGGCCTGGCCACACATTCTGTTTATTTTTCTCCTAATGAAAAGTGTGACAAGCAAATAATTAAACTGAAAAGCCGGCATAAATTAGAGTCTGAGGCCGCCTCACGGACGGCTTTTGAAGACTGGGCTTGAGAGGATGTGCTCCGAAGAAGGCCGTCCTCAGCCGCTGAGATCATTGCACCCAGCCTGTGCTCCCTTCATCAAATGGAATGCTCGATGTGTCACGGCATAACAAATTATTTGTGCTGGACTTATTTCAACGAATTCCCCTTCTTCTCCCAGTTTCAAGAGAGTAAGCCCCAGGTTTTTAAACATTATGAAAACAACCAGATCTGAGAGACATTATATCCACAACAAAGGGAGCCGGTGACCAGCCCAGTTACGGTGTCTTTTGAACAACAAGTCAATGCAGACAGAAGTAAATGACAGTTAATTACAAATTACATTCTGGTTGGGGCTGAGCAGGCCTCTCGCCTTGAATAATGATCAGGCCCTCAGGCACTCACCTGCCTGCTGGGGACCTTGTGAGGCACAGGCTGGGGTGTGGGACAAGTTTCCAAACAAGCTGCTAAACACAAAAGCTTATTGGATTACAAAGATTTAGGGCAAGCATTCGGAGCTCTCTGGTCACCAGCAGGAGGGGCTGGGTTCTGGGGTGAGGATCCCCCACCCCCGCCCCGCATGCACACACCACTGCAGACTTCGAATGTGAGACTCACTTTTTGTGCAAGAAAAGGGATGTGTTTGCTAAAGTTGACAAACTTGTCTGGTGGTGAGCAGGTGCCTCATGGAAGGACAGCGGGTGGTGTGCCCACGGTAACCAGCCAATTGACGGACTGGCAATCAGGAAGGCAGACTACAATTCTCAGACCACCTTAGACCCACATACAAACAAAAATGACAATATGCTAGGAATATTATTGTCAGAATAGGGTTTTCACCACCACCAGCTGACATTTTGATCAACTACTAATGTTTTTACATTTACCTAGTTTAAACAATCAATGAACTTATTATATTTTAAGTGAAATTCTAAGTCTATCTATTTGCAAAAATAAGACAATGTCGAAAATAATTAATGTCATTGTTGGTGCATTGAAAAGACCTTGGTTTTTGTAATTCACTAAAGCAATTTCTATTCATTTAGATGAGCTAAATGCTTATTGTTAAAGACAAAGGAGGCAACACTTTTGACATTGAGCTCATTGCCTGAATTAAAAACCTCAACAATCCAAGGCCACACTGTGTGCAACAAAGCCCAGGAATGGGATAGGGATGGGGTGCTTTGGGATTAACATGCAGCAAACACTGTTCTCCTGGCTTTCCTTTACAACCTGATTTGAGCTTCCAAACAAAGATGGTTGGAAACCATTTCTTAATAATGAGACCATCAGTAAACAGAGACAATCTCTTTCTTTTTGCCTTCCCCCACCTCTCTCTCATCCCCCTCTCTTTCTAACTTCCTCCCTTTTCTTCCTCTTACTCTCCATTCTAGTAACCCAGACAATATTCCTAGGTGCTCTGTAGAGAAAATATTTATGAAGACATGCAGAAACACAGTTCGTCCCCATAAACAGCAGCAATGCTCAGTGGTTGAATGTTCTTGCCAAACCTTGGTGGTGCCAGCCCTAGGACACATACACATCACCTTTTACAGGTTTTATATAGAACCCATGTTCTTGATTAGGGCAGGGTGCTGGTCCAATACAGCTTCCAGGTGGTAGGAACCTCCTCTTCTCCACTAGGAAGAAAGCACTCATTACTGCAGTTCACACTGACAACCAGGGTCTATAAAACATCTGTCATGGCAGATGTGGGTGCATGCCGGTAACCTCAGCACTAAGGAAACTGAAGCAGAAGAGTCTTCTTGATCACCGTGGGGTCTCTTTTCAAGCATCCTCCTGAGGCTTATCAGGCTCAGGAGTCTCGGAGTCCTGCCTTGGCTTCATTTGTTTTGTTTCCTGATTAAAACTCCCAGGTATTCATCTCAAATGACCAGAACAGACTCATAGGCACATTTAAGAGTATCTTAGTTTTCAATCTTCCCAATAAGGCTCTGAGCTCTGTCTGGGATGTGAAACAAACTCTCCTGTGAATCAGATTCTAAAAGCAATCTCCTCTCTCTCTCTCTCTCTCTCTCTCTCTCTCTCTCTCTCTCTCTCTCTCTCTCTCTCTCTCTGTGTGTGTGTGTGTGTGCGCGCGCGCGTTCACTCTATAGTCAAGCTTGGTGTTGTGGCTGCCTCAGAGGCAGTAGGATTGAAATAAGTTCATGGGAGCCTAAACTACATGGAGAGTTCCAGGCTATCTACAACAAGAACCGCAGCACAGTAGTAACTACCCTAGCCCAGGAAGAAATCCCAAGAACCAACAATTAACATTGTATAAAGCTTCCCCACAGCAAAATAAATACTTGATGGAATAGGAGATACTTGTTTATCAACTAAACACCTCAAAGTTTCAATGTATAGCTTTCGAGAACAACTCCTGGGATGACCTTTAATCATACTCACACCACTTTTCTACAGTGGGAAAAAATGTCATCTATACTTCTAACAAGAAATGAGTATCTATAATCCATAAAGAACTCAGAAAGTTAAACACAGAAACATGAAGTCACACAATCAATGAGACAGTTCTTAAAAGAGGAGACTTGAGTGGCCAATGAGTATTTGAAGAAGTGTTCCACATTCTTAGCCATTAAAGAAATACAATTAAAACTACTTCGGGATTCTATTTTACTTCAGTCAGAATGGCTGTCACCAAGAAAACAAAGGACAAGAAAAGATGAATCTACATCATTCTGGTGGCCACAGAAGGAGCTTCCTAGAAATAGATTTCAATATAGATTTATACTTGGAGGTTGCTAGAAAGAGGAGTATCAGGGAAGTGAGATGCACCCAAGCATAGGTATGAGCTTCTTAAGAGAATACAAGTGAAGTGTCTCATTTAGTTACTTCTGTGAGTGTGACGAAAGTATTTTAAGGGAGAAAGTGTTCATTCTGGCTCAGTTGAAAAGTAAAGTTGACAATGGTAGAGCAGCCCTGGTGACAGGCTTGTGGCAGGGGGTCACATTGTACCCACAGTCGGGAAGCAGGGAGCTTTTCATAACTTACAGAATCTCAACCTGGCACATGGCACCACCCACGGTGGGCAGGTCTTCGCACCTCAGTTAAACTAATCAGGATAATCCCTCACAAGGCATTGCCAAGAAGCCTAATCTTCCTAGTGATTCTAGACTTCATCAAGTTAAAAAATGAGATTAATTAATTAATTAATTGAGATTAACACCGTGTCTGTGTATGTGATTCTGGTAGCTTCTGGAGTTCTGACTCAAAGCGTTGTTAAAGGCCCTAGATGAGGGTCCCTGGTGTGCACTGGATAGGATTAGAGTGGATAAGAAAAACCGCTAGGTCCCAAGGTCACAAGGGAACTTAAGTTTATAGTTTTCCAGGTTCATGGATAAAGGTGTAAGGCCACTCAAGGTCATATAAGCATGGGTCTCATTTCATTGCAATTTTAACATTCTTATTTGAAATAACTTCCTAGAGAAGGTAAATGCTGTCTTGGTTTTCTTCCCTGTTGTGATCAGCTGTCCTCACAAAAGCAACTTAAGGGAAAGAAAGGGTTTATTTGGCTCACAATTTTGATTTATCGCCCATAATTGCGAAGTGAAGGAGGCAGGAGCCTAAAGCAGCCAGTCACATTCCATCTGCAGAGCAATGAGTAATGCATGCATGCTAATAATCAGCCTAGGGTCCAGCCCAGGAAACAGAGATGCCCACATTCAAGTGAGTCTTCCCACCTCAATTGACCCAGCTGTGAAAATCACTCACAGGCTTGCCCACAGACCAACCTAACCTAGAGAGTTCCTCATTAATACTCCATCCCCAGGTGATTCTAGATTGTACCAAGTGAAAAATCAAAACAGATGCCTCAAATACTAAAACTAGACCTATCATATGACCTCACTTTGCCACTCCTGGGTACCAGGCTGAATATACATCAGCAGTTGAACAGGTAAATAAAATGTGGTGCATACGCACAAGGGAGTTTTATACAGCCGTGAAGAAGAACGAAATCACAATGTTTGCAGATAAATGGATGGATCGTCTTGCCAGGAGAAATAAGCCTGACTCAGAAAGGGAAACATTTCATGTTTTCTCTCCTGTGCAGACTCTAAAATATGCAAATAGGGCATGAAATAGAAAGGATCTCTGAGACGGGAGGCAGGTGTTCAAAGAGAGGGAGGGGCTGCAGAGGAGGGTGAGAAGGGAAAGAAGGACAACCGGTCCGTGTTTTTCTCTCATGACAGAGTGTAGACTTCATGCAGAGTTTGACAAGCAGACGGGGCTGTGGGGATGAGGGGGGTCAGGTGGGGAGCATGGCTGTGGAGAGAAGAGTCAGAGAAAGTTAGGAGCTACATAGAACAAATGTAAGGAGGCTCACGATGAGGCTCGTGGCTTTGTACACTAACTAAAACAATCAATAAAACACACGCACACACGTAATCCTAACACCCAAGACGATGGGGGCAGAAGTCACCTCAAGTTCCAGGTCAGCTTGGACTAAAACAAACTAAACAATTAAGTGAAAAATAAATAAATAATGAAGGACAAGCAAAAATAAAAGTGTTTTTTTTTTTTTTTTCACCACAAAACTTAGAAACTGTTTTTCAGGGAAAAAAAATTTTTTTCTCCATTAAACCTGAGAGCCACGGGGTGAAGAAGTGACTCGGAGGTGGAGAGAGTACTTGCTGCTCTGCAGAGGGTGGGGTTTCAATCCCGAGCACCCACCTGGTGATTCCCAACCACCCTAACTCCAGTTCCAGGGCACCTGACACCCTCTTCTGGCCTCAGACATGTGTACACATGCGATGTATGCACACAGGCAAAACACTTAGACATATGAGAAGTAATTTTAAAAGGGGGACAGCCGGTATGTCTCCCATTCAAAGGATTAAAACCAATTCAGCTTGGGATTCTGTCCTAGATGTCCCCTCGTCCCCAGTAAAAGAAAAGACTCCTGTAGAGTCTACAGGATAGGGTGGGAGAGGCTGCTTTATCGTGGTAGGGTGAGGCTGACTGCCAGGACAGGGACACTAAGATCCAGCTGTCAGCAGTATCAGTGTAGTGAGGTATCAGCTTGTCCTGCCGGCCCGGGAATCCTGTGAGCAACATCCAAGAGGCAGGAATACTTAACCCCAGCCCTGTCCCACAGCACCTCCTGCGGCCTCTGTCAAGTGTGGGCAGCTTCCAGGATGACAGCAAATCTATACAGCGACGGCACAGTCTGCCACCAGACCTCGCACAAGCCAACCCCACATTGCTGAACTGCGTCATGAGGAGGGTAGAAGACAAGGCCTAATGATGGCCTCCCTGAGCACTGGAGGAAGGGGTCAGAAGCCATGTGGACTGAGGTCCCTTAATGCATCCGTGCAGGGAAGGAAAAAGCAGTTACCTGCAGGAGAAGCAGCGGGTTCTCGGGGCCACCTGGCTCTGTGAGGACAAGGTTGTGGAGGGTAGCCGTAGCCAGACCGTATGTCCACCCCTGTGCTCCATGTCATCCTGATGCTGGGACAAGAGTGTAGGTGTTGGCCTGTGTTGAAGATTTCTTTCTACACCCTTAGTGGACACAATGAGATGCTCAGGCTGAACATGTTGGCAGCAACCACGCAGCATTTTATCACGCAATGGTAAAAACATCTGTGTAAGTGTAGTAACCAGCAAACAGCATTTTAGGGTGCTCTTTCAAACAGCTGGGATGCCAGGTGCCCCCTGCAGTTGCTACCCACACTCACTAAAGGGTCCTTTCTCCAGTGATCATTGGTTTTGCCACAGCGTGAAGCAAGCTTACACATGAAATTAAAAACTTGCTTTCCACTCTTTCTACATTGTGCTTTTTTATTTCTGCTTTGTCTTTTGTTAGGTGAAGACAAGCTTTTCTTGGGTTAAAAAAAGAAAAGAGGGGGAAAAGCCAGTTGAATAGTAATACGGTCCTTTCATGTATATGCAAGAAAAAGATCTTTTCACACCTTGATGAAATTAGCATAAATTTAAATACTAATGAATTGCCAGTGACCGGTTAAGAATACCAAGAACAGAGCTCATTCTCAGCTGGAATCCCTGGGAAGCTCAGAGGACTCTGGAGGCACCTGGAGGCACATGGCATGGCCAGATGCAGAAGCCTTTACTCACGCTCGCTGAAAGCCCTGACAGTGCAGAGGTGGCAACAAGGTCACATGGTCTCCTCAGGAAAAGGTTTTCTCAAAAGTGAGAAATTGAGCTCAAGTAAAAGCCAGCACAGTTCTAGGATGTACCCGGCTCTTTGAGTAAAGTCTCTCCTACTGCTTGGTGGGACAAGACAAAAAATCCCTCCCCGCCCACACCACCACCACCACCATCACCAGTACCAACACCACTAATACCAACATCAACACCACCAACACCAACACCAAGACCACCACCACCACCAACAACAACAACAACACCAAGACCACCACCACCAACAACAACAACAACACCAATACCACCACCACCAGAATATCAGCACCAACACCAACACCAACACCAGCACCACCACCACCACCACCACCACCACCACCACCACCACCACCACCACCACGTTGCTTTCCTGGAGACTTGATTGACAAAGGGCCAGGCCATGTGTCCTGTTCTTGGGCGCCTTTGTGGCAGCATAGATAGTTGGCTCAGGTTCTGCAGGCGCTTCCAGAAGGTACCTTAGGTTGTTAATAACATCCAGCAACTGTGGAGTGTGTCTGGAGGAATATTTGTGAAAATGTTTCTGGGACTCCACTTGTTCTGTGTGCTACGTGGAGGTGAGTGTGGGGTCCTTTGCTGCATCTACATGAACATACTGTTATTCCTTTCCTAACGGGCTGTTCTGTGCTGTCTGCAATGGTTCCCCATTCCTCGGGGTCACCCTGCACAGCTCCGCTCAGTCACATCATTGGTGCAGCAGGACACTGATTTATTTTATGATGATGATGATGATGATGATGATGATGATGATGTTGATGATTGTTTTAGACAGATTCTTGCTGTTTAGCCCAGGCTGCTCTTGAATTGGCAATCCTCCTTCCTCAGCCACACCCATACTAGGATTACAGGTGTGCAACACCATACTGAGCTTAGTCTGGAAGTCTGACCCAGTGTCTCAACATCGGAGTCTTGAATACAAGGTAAATGGGTGACAGAGCCTGAAGAAGCCTTATTGTCTCCGCCTTTGAGCAGGAAGGACATCATCATAAAGGCCTCCGAGCCAGGGCTTCTGAGAGCGTTTTTTGTTGATTACTTTTATTTGACAATTTCACTCGTGTATAGAAGTGTTCTGATTAAGTTCATCTCACTCTCTTCTCCTCTACTCTGCCACGACCCTCATCCCGCAGTCCCCTGTCCCTTCCTCGGGATTCACAACTTTGGGGTTTGTTTTGTGACTCATGTAGTTTAACCAGGGCAGTCTATGTGACCATTGGATCGGAACCACCCATGGGAGCTTGCTGGGATCACCAGTAAGTAGACGACTGAAAGCAATAATTTCCCCTCTTTGTTAATCTATCCGTATCAATAGCTCAGCATTGATGCCATGGTGCTCTGAGCTCCTCTCCGTTCTACACCCGGCTGTCAGCAGGCTCCTTTCTATGAAGACCTCGTCTAAGCACCCGGCCTCGGTTTGTGCGTGTGATGGCTATGGTCTTGCATTTCTTGACAATCCCCTCCATCTTTGGGCTCCTGTGTCCCTCTGATCTCCTCTTCCAAAATGCCCATGAGCCTTAGAAGGAGTCGTATAAACATCTTGTTCAGGGTTTGAAACCTCAGTCACCATAATGGGGGTAGGGTTGACAACAACTTCTAAATGATTCTAGGTCTGTCTGTGCATCAAGCCTCAGTTCGCCAGCTAGCCTCAGCAAGGCAGAGCAAGATACTCTTGTCTTGGCTCTCATGCATGTGTATGAGCACCTATGCATGTCATAAAGGTACACTGAGTGCAGGTGTGCAGTGTGTTTGCATGTTTGTGAAGGTACACACGATGCAGCGACCATAGTGTCCTCCTCTCTTACTGTTTTGCCTCGTTTCCCGGAAACAGCTTCTCTCACTGACTCTAGAGCTCGCCTTTCCCTCCATTCTTCAGGGAGAGTTGCAGTAAAACACCCAGTGCAGAACAGTGGTGGCCCAACTCCTTTGTTTGTTTGTTTGTTTGTTTGTTTTTAGGCAGCTGGAGATTCACAGGCAAGCATTCCAGCACTGATCCACAACTCCAGCCTGAATAACAGTTTTAAAAATCGTTTGATTTTTTTGAAATTAAAACATAATTACATAATTTCCTCCTTTCCCTTTCATCCTTCCAACCCTTCCCACGAGTCTCTCCCCCACCCACCGCTTGCTTTCTCTCAAATTTTTTCCAATGCCAAACTAAAAGATGAAGAGAAATGTCTCCTGTTGTTCATTCACTGGGACAGCATCAGAGCAACACATAATCAATCTCAAAGCCATGCCTATCGGAAGAGAAAGTTTTGTCTTAGTTTAACCGATGTCAGATGTCTGATTGCTAATCTTCATTGTCGACTTCCCTGGATTTGAGTCATCCAGGAGACACACCTTTGGATGTGTGCTTCCAGAGACGGAAGACAGAAGACCCAACGTGACCTGGGAGGCACCGCCCCGTGAGCTGCCAGGTAGGGACTGAATAAGGAGGGTAAAACAAGAACAGTGAAGCTGGAGGAGACCATTAGAGAGAGCCACAGCTAGTCAAATGCAGAGAACAACTGCCCAGCCCCAGCTGACACATCTATAATATAACTCTCACACCCAAGGCTCAGGGAACATCCGGCAAGCAGGAGTAGGAAGATGGTAAGAACCAGAGGGCCAGGAACCATGCTGCAGGATTGTCTTGTAGCTGTGACAGGGAAGCTATCCCCATAAAATCTCAACAATACAGCTGTCTAAACAAGACCCAAACAAACCCAACAATAGCTGGTGTCTCAACATAGTTGGAAAGAATCATCTCACAGGCCCCACCCTCTAGAGGAAAAACTGCAATTAACAACTGCTGAGAGGGAAAATCTGTCAGTCTTCCCCAGATTTGTCCAATACCAAGTGGTCAGCCCTAGGAAGATACAAATACAAGCAACCCTGACTGATCAGCAGGTTATATTTATAGGCTGATTTGTCTTTATGTATATGTAACAACAATGGTTAAAGAAAAGGATGTGTGTGTGTGTGTGTGTGTGTGTGTGTGTGTGTGTGTGTGTGTGTGTGTGCAAGTGCCCAGGGAGGCCAGAAGAGGGTGTCAGATCCTCCGGTCCTGGAGTTACAAACAGTTAAGAGCCACCCAAGGGGGTGGTGGAAACAGAATTTGTCTCTTCCGCAAGAGCAGCATGTGCTCTTAATCTCTGACACCTCAAAGTCCAAGTTTTAACAAGATCAGCACTCAGCTGTGTTTTGACAATTGGGCTCTTCAAGGATTTAACCAGGAGAGTGTTTAAGCCTCCACCCACAGGAATTGGAAAGTCCACGATGTCATCAAAGAACCTCAGGCCACGGTGAGGGGTGGCTGCAGCAAGGCCACCGGCCTGGACGTTTGTTTGAGTTTAGTTGTAAAGCAATGACATGGGACAAGACCCTCAGTGGACCCTTCCTTTCTGCCCACGAGCAACCCAAGCAAGTCACAGGACACCTGGAGGGGGTGCTTGTGGAGAATGGACTGCACCAGAGGGAGACAGGTGGCTGTCTGCATGCAGCAGAGTGAGGGAAAAGCAAGAGTTGGGTCCAACAGGCTCCTCAGGGTGGATCTGCCAGGGAGGGTGCTGGGGAGAAGACGAGGGACTGAGGCTGGACCTCCTGCTTAGGGCCCAAGTGGCCTGGCTGGAACATGGTGCCATACAGACTGTGGGGAGTCCACAGACGTGAACTCTGAAGCTAATCAAGGTGAAAATTAGTAGATGAGTGGAGATGAGTCTCTGAGAATGAGAGATACCCTCTCAGCTGAACTTCACAGGTTGAATAGACACTCTTCTGCATGATTGGTCCCACATTCAAGGTCATGGGCCACATTTCTTACTATACCCATAATGATCCTGCAAGCAAATGCAAGGAACCTTGTCCAGCAAGAGAAACCTGTAAATATCATCTGTACCCCAAACACGCTGCCAAGCTGTACCATGTACCCCCAAATCAGTCCCTGCATGTGCATCTTCTAACCTCCACTGTTCTGAATAGGAAGCTAGATAATACTGAAGAGGCATCAGGTGTCCATTTCTTCATGACCTCAGACAAATGGAACATGAGTGGGTGAGGTCAGCACCAGTTACAACCTCATCACAGCTGAGTCTGTCCCCACAATCAACACTAAGGTAAGCTTGCTTACAGAGGCCCACACCCCCATGTCCACCTCACCTGAGAGGTCTGCTTCTGGTTGAGCCACTGGCAGAGGGGGAGGATCTCGACAGGGACTGTTAGCTGGGGTCCGCTAGAGAAACAGATAACTGATAGAATAGATGCATGTTACAAAGAGGGTCCTTAAGAATGTTTTACAGCAATTGGATCCAACAATGGACACTGGAGCTTCTCAGACCACAAGGCCAGATGCCTAGGAGTTCTGATCTAGCTATGAAAACTTGGAGAATTCCTGAACTGTCAAAGAAACCGGTTCCAAAGTCCATAAAGGCAGCAGCAGTAGCAGCAGCAGCAGCAGCAGCAGTAGCAGCAGCAGCAGCCTAGTAGATATGCTCACCAGCAGGGAGAGAAGGAAAGCAGGTAAAAAAACAATGCCTTTTCTCAGTTCTTGTATTTAGGCCACATCTACTCAAAGATGTCTAATCTTGGGGAGGCTCTAGCTCGCTCGATTAATCCTTCTGGGAAATACTCTTACAGATCTACCCAGAGGTATGTCTCTCAGCTGATCTAGTCAAATGGACAATAAGATTAACTGCCCCAGGGAATCAGGAGTGAGGACTGGGAGGGCATGGACGCCCTTGAGAAGGACAAACTACACTTGAGCACCTCGCTGAGCAGGACCCCTGGGCTGAACAGGCAAGCCTGGCCTCAGTGCAGTCACATGTACCCATCTATAGAGGCCCCAGGACTTCAAGAGCAGGAGACAGATGTGGCTTTCTTTCCCAGATGATATCAAAGACCCCTCTGCCTCACACTGAGTGTGTGATATGAGCTCCATGCAGGGCCACATCCGTACCTCAGCCCTGTACAAACCAAGTCAGCTACTGTGGATGATGTGAACGTATAGGACAGGGGTCTTCCTAGGATGGCGCTATCAGGAACAGGTTCCCCTGGGCCGCTCAGGCAGCCGTATTCACACTGAAGCTGTGTGCTTTCTTTAAAGGGGGCGCTGATTCATCATTCAAAAAGTAGTTCTTCACAGGGGCACATTTAGCAGATAAAATCAGCGACAAGGATAGTAAATTGCCTGGGAGAGCTCAAACAGATTTGAGATAAAGGCGCCAGAGATGAAGTCAAGATGTGTCTGTGGCTTTTGCCCAGCACCCCGCCATCTGCTGCTGATCTGACGCTAGCCACTTAGCTTCCAGGGCCCTGCCAATCTTTTGTCACCTCTGTGGCCCCATATCAAACTTTCCGGAAACAAAACCCAAGGAAGCAGATAATCAATAATGAGATCAGGGTGCCATCCTGGGAGAGGCCGCTCCCTGCTTTGTGTGTGGAAGGTTGTTTGGCCCTGGCTGTTTGTCAGGGAGCATTGGGGATGCACACAGCATGATTGAGTGCTCAGAGATAAGGCCCAGAGGAGGAGGGGAGGGGAGGAAGAGAAGAGGAGAGAGGTGAGCTGAGTGCTAGGGAGGGGGGAGGGAGGAGGGGGATGGGGAGGGCCTCAGACCGCAAGGCAGAAACTCCTGGGTTCCTGCAGCCTCTTGGCCTTCCCTCACTCTCCCCATGGCACCCTAGGGCCCTGCATTTCTTAGGTGTCCTTGGTTGATTGATCTTAGAGCCCCATTCCTCTTCCAGGGCACAGGGATACACATGTTCGCTGTACAACATAGACTTGCAGAGGTGTCTTCTGAGAAACGGAGCATGCCCACACAGGGTCCCCAGTGGACTGCCCCTGCCCCTCCACGGCTCTCTAGGAAAGCAGGTGTGCCAGCTGTGCTGTGCAGTTCCCAGATTCCCCACTCTTCCCTGTGGAATGTGCACTCCCACACCTCCCTCATTCAGGACCTCCTCCAAGTGCCACCCCCAGACTCTCTAACTCCCTACATCACAGTGGGGGCACCAGGTCACCTCGATAGTGTGCACCGATGAGGTGCCAGCACTGGGTGGGGCAGATCTCCCACTCTGCCATCTGAGGCACACATCTCCTTATAGGACAAAGGATGCAACCATGGCACACCCTCCCTCACGGGGTATTGGCACACACCTGCCTGCAGTACTCTGGCCACTACCTCCCCGGATACCAAGACTGACTCTAACCCTGTCCTCATGAGTAACCAGTGAAATGTGACCTTGGCTCCAGTGGTTTGTTTGAAATAATGTACTCAGCGAAGTCTTTCTTTCTTTCCTTCTTTCTTTCTTTCTTTCTTTCTTTCTTTCTTTCTTTCTTTCTTTCTTTCTTTCTTTCTTTCTTTCTTTCTTTCTTTCTTCCTTCCTTCCTTCCTTTCTCTTTCTTTCTCTCTTTCTTTCTTTTTCTTTCCTCCCCTTCTCCTCCTCCTCCTCCTCCTCCTCCTCCTCCTCGTCGTCGTCCTCCTCCTCCTCTTCCTCCTTCTTTACAAGTTTGGGAGAACAGTAAACAATGCAATCCTATTGCCGTTGTAGCCTTAGAATAAGAAAGTTCTTTATGCCTCCCAAACCACAAATCCACACAAAACCCATGGAAGACAACCAAAAGCATCCACCAAAGCATGTTGCTCCCTAAAACCCACCGTGCCTGCTCACTCACGGGTTTCTCCAAAACAAATTTGTTACCAATGAGTGCGGCCAATTACATCCAACCCTGACCTTCCTCCCTGAGTGACAGGTTAGAGATTCCATTTAGGGGGAAATTTTGTTTTATTTTATTTTTGAAGCACTTAAGTGTTTTACTTCCATAAAAGGGCAGCATCAGATGTTGTCGCTGCCCAGGGCTAAGACCTGAGCAGAGCGTCAGTGCTAAGCTCAGGTCTCCCTGCACCCAGCCTTCTTTGTTAGATGTCTGTTCAGGGCTTGCACAGCACCAAGCAGCCTCTCTGTTCATGTAAAAGTGGAGCTCAAGTCCTTCTACACCACTGACGACGAAGACGAGGACGATAGTTAAAGAACCATGAACCTCTTGGCGGGTGATGTGCGGCAACGGGAAGTGGGCAGCTAGACTGAGGTGGGGGTGATGGGCTGAGCCAGCGACCCTCAGGTATAAACTCACAGGTCCTCCCATCCTCTGCCCACTTCCGTCATTTCTTTTGATGGGAACTTACACTCGCTCCTGAATTTTAGACGGTTTTCTTTGAGAGGAGTGAGTTCACCCTTTATAAGCCGCGGGTCTGACTTGCGGAGGGACTGGGGGCGGGGCCTAACCATCCTTGCATTACAATGCCAAAGTCAGATAGGCGAGGAGCTAATGAGATCCCTCACCAAAAGCACTAATCTGGGTTAAAACTAAGAGTGCTGATAAGAGGCTGAGCAAGAAAGGTGCTGCAGAGAAGAATGGGGGTACGGGGAAGTGGCGGCCGCTCACAGCTGAGAGGAACCTGGGAAAACGGATGCGGGGGAAGAAGTCTCTTAGCTGAGGGGCGTGACAGGCAAGGAAACACGCCATTTTCACTTTAAAAAAAGTGACGAGCCCGGTACAAATCAGCCAGTATTAGCGGAAGTTTAACATCACTTTGAAAGGAAGCGACTGACCTACTGTGAACGCGCCCGGTACAGCGTGTAGACGGCTGATCACCGGTGTCCCCCTCAGGCAAGCGCCTCTCTCTTAAGCGTGGGCCCCCAGAACATTTTGTTTTATTACCTTGTGAGATAAGAGGGGGGAGAGGCGCTTCCTACCTGGGGAATTCATAGACTCGGCTTTGTGTGTCCCGGTCTGTTCTCAATTTCATGCAGGGTGCATAATTATAACAGTGTTTAAATTGAGCCCAGAAGAAAGCTGGGTTCAAGTGCAAATTAATTTCAGATTACCACAACAAAGGCAGTCATATCTCAACAAGCTTGCCAGCAAAACACTCGCTGAAGTCCCCAGGCCCCTCCCTTCCCCGACTTACAACAAAGACCTTTCAACTCAAATTAAGCTGATGTTCTCAAACCGCCCCACTGGCCACCTTTCGGGCTTTATCACTGAGACCTCGATCAGGCAGACCTGGAGAAGAGACTAGAAGGTGCCCAGAGCTGGAGGGGGGTCCTGGCCCGAGCGGTCACCGCTCCATCAAACAAAATTAAACACTGAGCGGCCTGACCGTGTCTGCCAGTGTCAAGGAGAGTATCTTGGAGCCTTCTTCAACAGGGGAATGGATGGCTTGGCCAGGCCTGGCTTCCCCACTTTCTCTTGCAGAGCTCCGTGCAGACTCGGGGCCTGGGCCTCCGGGGAGCTGATGGGAGGAAGGGCCTGCGCCAAGGCCAAGCCTCATTACCTCCTCATTACCTCTGGAAGCGAGGGAGAGGGTGTGCATCTGGGGAGCCCAGGCTGCGATGTCACCGGGGCTGTCTGCTTACTGCACAGTCGAGCGTGCCGCGGGGCCGCCGTGGGACCCGGGTCTGCTTCCCTTTCCTGCGTGCGATGATCCACTCATTAAGGTTTTTAAGGCAAATTACCGCCGCTTATCATTCTGTCAGCCAGTGCAGCGAGTGAGCCCACTCCAGCCCGGCTGATGGGAGACACGGAAAAGGCATTTCCAAGTTGGTGCCGTAATTCGGTATTGATTGACTTTCCCCGGGTTTTATTGGGTTCTGCCCTGCGGACAAATGCATCTGATGCAAACTGAACGCAGCCCTGGAGAGTGGACAGTGGCCTCCAGCCTGCCAGCCGGGACAGCCCCGGCCCCCATCCCCCACCGCAGGCTCTCACAGGGGAGTTCACTGCTGGGTCATCGGAGGAAGGTGTACCTGACTCGAGGGCCCACTTGCACTTTGGCTTATGTTTTCTTTAGGACTCTGCACGTCTTCTTGCTGAAATGTTTTCTTTTAGGTGCCAGGACATTCCTAGGTCTAACCTTACCTCCTGTTGGTGACAAAGAGCAGGCGTGATGCAGATGGGAGAGCCTGATAAGAGGAGGGACTCAGTCACAAAAACAGAGTCTAAAATAGCAGCAAATAGATGACATCAGGCATCTCGTATGACCTATTGTTTTATTACCTCTGACCATTACATAAATAAAAAAATCAATAATTAAAAAAAAAAATAGTAGCCAGTGACTGAAGGGCGAGCGCAAGAGGGAAGAGCAGTCTGCTCAGAGTGGCCCCACTGCAGCCCTCCACCAATCCCTCTCCCCTTCCTCCCTGACCCCCTCCTCCATCCCCTCAAGTTCCTTTCTACCCCCCACCCCATCCCACCCCCGACACTTCTGTTTACTTCCATCTTAATTCTCAATAAAACTTTTCTTCCTCTACTCCCTCCAGAAACATTTTAGTGGGATTTTTGTGGTGTTTATTTTATTTTATTTTATTTTATTTTTTTTATTTTATTTGAGACTGGGAGTCTTGGTATATAGTCCAGGAGGGCCCTTAACTGGCTATCCTCCTGTCTCAGTGTGCAAGGGTAACAGACATGTGCCATCAGGTCTATCAAGATTTGGTGACTCTAGATTGGCTAGACAATCTCTGTCCGAAGTTATAGCTGATGTCACAGGCCACCGACCTGTGAGCACAGTAACTTTAACCATCAGCACGTTGCCTTGCTGTGTTTTGGAGTGTCAGCTACTGAATAAATATGGCTTCTCCAGGCAGTACTCTTCTCTCCCACCTTCCTTATGGTGCACTCCAAAGTTTTATACCTGATGACTCTTTCTCAGATGTCTGTATCTTTCCTTGTTGCACTGTAGTTCCTCCTAGAAATGGTACCCTTGGTGTGGGAGAGCTAAGAGAGAGAGTGTGTCCCTCTCCCCCTTATGGTGGGTAACAGTGGAAGTCACCTGTGGCAATATTTTATTTGTGCTGAAATGTGATGTTTTATTTGTATGTTAATAAATAAAGTTTTCCTGGAGATCAGAGGTCATAGTCAGCCATAAACAGAAGTCAGATGGTGGTAGCATGTGCCCTTAATTTGATCACGTGGCAGGCAGGGTCTCTGTGCGTTCAAGGACACAGCCAAGCATGGTGAAACACACCTTTAATCCCAGTACCAACCATAGAGGCCTGGAGGTCTATATAGACAGGCAGTGATGAGGAAGTCATGCAGCTGGGTTTAGAGCCAATGAGAAAGCAGAACAGAAAGGCAATAAAAACACAGGTTACACAGGAAGAAGCTCTTTCTGGGGAAGCAACGATGGCGAGGTGGTAAGATAAGGTAGTCATGGCTTTTCACTAGTTCTCTGATCTCTTTGGCTGTTTCCTCTGTGTTTGGCTCTGTGTTCCTTATTTAATATCCCTGCCCTGGGGACCTTGTGAGAGTCTCCTGACTACCCACAGGGATTATCCCCTCCCTCTGTAACAAGTCCTTCCTATGCAGGACCCTGGCAGGCAGTGAGCTTCTCCCAGCCAAACAGGGCCATTGTTCCTTATCCATCAGAAAGCCTGGACCACCATCATACATCCTGAACCTCATCATATGCCTTGAACTTCCATCATACACCCTGGACCTCCATCATACACTTTGGACCTCTGTCATATACCCTGGGCCTCCATCATACACCTTGGACCTCCTTCATACATCCTAGACCTCCATCACACATGCTGCACCTCCATCATACACTTTGGACCTCTGTCATATACCCTGGACCTCTATCATACACTTAGACATACACTTAGACCTCTGTCATATATCCTGGGCCTCCATCACATACCCTGGAACTCCATCATACACCCTGGACCTCTATCATACACCCTGAACCTCCCTCATACACCCTGAATCTCCATCATACATCCTGGACCTCCATCATACACTTGGACCTCTGTCATATCCCCTGGACCTCCACCATACACTTTGGATCTCTGTCATATACCCTGGACCTCCATCATACACCTTGGACCTCCATCATACATCCTTGACCTCCGTCATACATGCTGCACCTCCATCATACACTTTAGACCTCTGTCATATACCCTGGACCTCTATCATACACTTAGACCTCTGTCATATATCCTGGGCCTCCATCACATACCCTGGAACTCCATCATACACCCTGGACCTCTATCATACACCCTGGACCTCCCTCATACACCCTAAATCTCCCTCATACACCCTGAATCTCCATCATACATCCTGGACCTCCATCATACATCCTGGACCTCCATCATACACCCTGGACCTCCATCATACACTTGGACCTCTGTCATATACCCTGGACCTCCATCATACACCTTGAACCTTCATCATACACCCTGGACCTCCATCATACAGCCTGGACTTCCATCATACACCCTGGACGTCCATCATACATACTGGACCTCCATCATACATGCTGGACCTCCATCATACACCCTGAACCTCCATCATTCACTCTGGACCTCCATCATACCCCTGTGGCAGGTTACCCACATTAAAGAACATCATATTAGACAGGAGCAAGCCAGTGTGAGCTTATCCAATGCCTAAAAAGCAACTTCATATGATGCAAAACAGTGAATTCTGTTTTCTCAATGTTGTCACTTCATTTCCCAGAATTCTGAAAATGTGAATCATCTCCAGCACAGTGACAACCTTAGATGCACTCACTATGAGGGAGATAGTGCTGCAGTCAGCTGGTGTCCACCAATCACCTGTCATCTGTCTGTCTGTCCTCATCTGTTTATTATCTATCCCTATTACCCATCTCTTTATTATCTATATTTATCTATCTATCTATCTGTCTGTCCATCCATCCATCCATCCATCCATCCATCCATCTATAATCTATTCATCTATCTCCCATATATTATCTATCACTCACCTATCTACCTATCTATCCATTCATCGATACATCATTTCTGTATCATCTACCCTTCCACTTGCCATTTGTTTTTCATGTATCCATCTATCTATCCATCTCTCATATTGTCATCTCTCTATGTATACAGACATGTAGATACCTAGAGATGAAGAACAGAAAGACAAGGAGAGAGAGAGAGAGAGAGAGAGAGAGAGAGAGAGAGAGAGAGAGACTACGTGTTACTAAACAAGAGTGTATCAAGGGACACCTGTGTCCCAAGTGTGGGAGCCCCTCTTCAGCACCAAGATTTGCCTTAAGAAAACTCCTGAAGTCGATCCCTGGAGAAGAGCAGGGTTTCCAGCTCACAGCCGACCTCCATGCTTTCCTTTCTCCCCACAGGAAGACATTATGGCGATGCTTCAGACTTCCCTGTGGGGCTTTGTATCCAATTCTTGGCATGTTGTACCTATTTCCAGAAACTGAGGAGCAGATCTGCTGCAGAGGGCTGGGGCAGCACATCCACATTGGCTTCAGGAGACCACCGCAACCCACTGGTCAAATGAACCAAGCTCTCTGTGTTCCTTGTGTTTCAGGGAAACCATGTTTCTCTGGAAGCAGAATACTACCACCTGTGGTCCAGCAAGGTGAAACATCAACTGGCTGTAGGTCTGTGATGATACATTGTGTACCCTAATCAAATTTACCTGACGGTCAGAGAGACAAAAGAACAAGCCAACAACAACTAACAACACAGGTCAGCACCACACCGTCTGAATTAAGACACACTCTCTTGTCTCCTCCTCCTGTTCACACCTGCCTATAAAAAGAAAATTCTCAGATGACCCAAAACTTAACAGAAACTCTGACCTCAGAACCCACTGTGGACACAGCTCTACCAGCCACAAAGCACAGAGATTTCTACCATAAAGGCTCAAGAATGCTGCATTATGGCTATTAATCAGGATCAATCAAGGCGAAAGCATATATAGTTGGACTTCATGTGTCTTATCTAACCATTTTTATTAGATTTTCTGTAAGATCTATGGCTGTGTCTTATAGTGATTTTGATTAATTGTTCACATAATTTAAAGATTAATGGTCGTTGCCTGTTGGACATGCACAGGATGGCTCGCCAGCAGATTCCTTTGTGTGTTTTTGATGGTATTCTTTTTGTTTATTGAACATGTTTACGCCTGGTCTTTGGAAGTCTGTGTTTGAGTACATACCTCTTAATATGCTATCAGAGTTGACTTGTCAGAAAAGAATGAAAGTTGTATGTGAGGTCCACAGGAGCTGCTCTGTATCCAGCCACCCTCGGGAGCTTGTCTCACATGAAAACCAGAAAGGGCCTGGAGCTACCACCTGTGAGGTGTGGAAGGGATCAAGCACCTGACAGCATGTGATTTATTAATATTTATGTTCAGAAATATTTACATGAAATTGACAGAAATTCTGGGCAAGTCACATCAGGACAGCAAATCATTATGAAGGACACACATAAATCGCACAAATGTGAAATGGCTTAGTTGTAGAGCCATGAACGGGGATGACCAGTGACCCCAGTTTCCACCAGAAACTGTGATCATATTTTACCTTGCAGTAAGACAATTATTTCTGTTTTCTTGGGACCTAGAGGAGGAAAAGTCTGGCCCCAGGGATGGCTAGAGGTTTCCTCCCCGACTTGATGTAAAACGCCTGTTGTGATCTCCATATCCCAGAGCTCTAAGTGCTGGCCTGTTTAGCTGCTCTGCTGTCCTGGGCCTCCAGAGAGACCAGAGCTGTCCATGTGTCTGTCTCCCCCCTCCCCTCCTGCCAGAATGCTCTGCAGTTGCTGCAGTGGTGTGTGTGTGTGTGTGTGTGTGTGTGTGTGTGTGTGTGTGTGTGTAAGAGAGAGAGTGTGTGTGTCAGCCCTGTGGGGACAGACCCTATTATGGGGACCTGAGTGGCACTACAGAGGCACCAGGAGGCCCAGGGAAAGCACAGACACCTACCTGCCTGTTCTGACCAAGAGGCCGTAGGTCCTTCATGTCCTAGTTCCCCAGGGACCCCTGCAGGTAGACCAGAGCATAGCTAACTCTAGAGGTCAGAGGTCAGCCCACTGGGTTTCTCAATGAAGAAGTCAGTGAAAACTCCAGCGATGGCCAGCAGAGGTCACCGGATGGAACCCGGTGAGAGGCCCCCACGTCCCATGCTGTCACCCAGACAGAGAGGGTAGGTCACTTCCATTCCATGTGATGAAGCTATCATGTGATGCTCTTCAGCTATGTGTCTGCAGGCAATTATATGGGAGCCTCTTCTCTTCTGCCTTCCAGCATTCAGGGGCAGGGGAGGCCATCTCCCCAGCTTCTTTGTGACACCCGAGAGCAGCCTGCACATGCTGCCTCACCTCCTCTCCCAGAAGTCATCTCTCAGACTGGTTCAGTCTGGCAGGTGTATGGCAGACCCCGGCACCCACAGAGCAACCCTCTGATGACAGAAAGGTTTTCCCATTGTTCTTTGAACTTAGATGAGAGGGCGGTCCTTTCTGGTGTGTTTTTGTGTTTTGATTAATACCATTTCCTTTATACTGGTACCCTGAGGCTGTTTCAACAATCAACCATAATTCTACAAATTGGGGCAAAAGTTCCCATTGATGGCACGGGATGAGAGACTGAGCTTTCACTGTTATTCCGTGCTATAGGACCCAGAACCTCACTCATACATCGGTCCTCAGCATGGGCTCTGAGCTATCCGAAGTTCCAAAAGTGGGGTGAATCTGTCAGTCTTTCAGAACTTTTCCTAGCCTGGCCAGCTCCTCCCTTCTCACTTAGGGCTGTCATAGTCCCCTCTTCCTGCTCAAGAGTAACTAGATGGCCCTTCCTCCCTTCACACTCTGCCCCAGGCTTGCTCCCAGATAACTAGGGCTGCTGTGAGCAGTGATAACCAGAGGGGATGGAGAGCCTGCCCAAAATAGAACCAGGCTCCCAAGCCCTCAGCGTGAGTCACTTCAGGCAAAATCTGCTGCAAAAGTGGATAATCTCCCTCGCCACCTCACCTGTCAAGGACTCTCAAGAGGGCTGAGCACACTTCCTCCTGAATACCACGTGGCTAAAAGAGCAGCAAAAGTGACCTCAGCAGTGAGCTCTAGAGGACTGTTGGGATTTCCAGTTTGAGAAGTCACTTGTCACTGGGTCCTACCACAGCAAGGGAAGAAGCCAAATGGGGAGGGGAGAGGTGAACCAACCTGGTTCTGCTCCCAGATGGAGGCTAGAACCTCCACATCCAGGCAGCACTCACCTGTGGTGACACTAGATGATTCCCAAGAGGCAAATGGCCTCTGCTGCCCGTGGGCGGTCACCCCTTCTTCAAATATTGGTATATCCAGAGCTCCAGGCTTCACTCTTCCTCTGTGGGGTTAGGAGGGTAGGTTCCACATGGCTCCTGAGCTGTAGACTCATCCTAAGACTTGGCTCACAATGTGTCCTTGATGAGGGCACCAAAGCAAAGGGCAAAATGGAGAGCCGTTTGGTAAGAAGCAAACGTAGAAAGAAGGCTATATGCCAAACACTGTCTCAAAGGGACACTTAGGGGCCTCTTCAGCCAGCTTCCTTCTCTTCTGACCTCCAAATGGAATTTGGACACTGAGGTTTCCATCCGTTAGCATCTCCTTCACTGACTGAGTGTGACTGGGCATGGTGACAGGTCTCGTGGGATGAGACACTCTGGACCCATCAAGACACACTTCAGCACATTTTCCTTGTATATCTGTGAACGGAATGTTGTGTTTAACCTGTGGACAGGAGCGGGGTGGTTCTCTCCACCTTTGCAGCATGCCGCATGTTTTCTTCTGCTCTTCGGTAGTTCGGGGCTTCAGCTTTTCTGCTATGCACAGCAGAGGTAACAGGAAAAGCTAACATGTGTTATGTGGCTTTGAAGGTCTGTCACAGAACTGTGATCGTGCCTAGAGAGGTGGGAGATCATTTCTGACTAAGAAAGAAAAGGAGGAGGGAGGAGCTGACCCAGAAGAGAAGTGTGACAGCGAGAGGAAAACCAACAGAGCAGTGTGGCTTGACAGCCACGTCTGAGAAACAGCCATGGTGATGAACTTTGAAGGAAAAATTCAACTTGTGGGCCTCCAAGTGCTCTGAGCAAAGGCAGATGAGCCAGGCAGGCAGTCTCAAGAACCCATCTTTCCTCCATGTGTGTTTTATGCTCAGGAGGTATACTCCTTGCTTTTCTCGCCACTGTGACAAAATGACACACGTGACTTAAAGAAGAAGAGATTTATTTATTTTTGCTTACAATTCGAGGGTACAGTCCATCGAGGAAGGAAGTCAAGGCAGCGTGGGGCAGCATGTCACAGTGCACTCAGAATCAGGAAGTGGAGAGAGGAGTGCTGGTGCTCAGTCCTCTTTTCTGCAGTTATTTAATACGGGACTACAGAGAATGGACGATCTGCCCATAGTTATTGGAGGTTTCCCTTCTCAGTTATCTCAGTCTGGAAACTCCTCACAGGTATCACTAGGGATTGTCTACCAGGTGGACTCTAGGTCCTGCAAGTTGACAGCATCAACTCTCACAATCAGCAAACAAGGGCGTTACACCTGGCTGACTTCACTTCTATTAAAAAAAAAAAAAGACTCATGAAATGTGTTTCCTCTGCAGGGCAGTGGGGAGGGGATAGAAGAGGGGGAGGCAGAGTGGGTTAAGGAGGGAGCCAGGAAAGGAGGTAGATCTGGCTTGGAGCCACAGTTTTCAACCTGGTCTGCAGGAGGACTTAGGTGTGATGGAAGGTCTGAAGTCCTAAACAAAAAGATGAGCATGATTAACCACAGGAAATAATCGAAACCTGTGGACAGTGAAGGACTCCAAGAATGGATGCAGTACTGGGTTATGTTAGGATGGGTCTGACTGTGCTGCAGGAAAAGCCTCAGAAATCATCGTTCTACATCCGATAGGCCTGCTCCTCACATAGGACATGTCCATCCAACCTTGCTGGAAGTGTCACGGTCCAGACTTTGCTGATCACTGTGACAGGGGAAAGCAACACAAACCATCTCTTGGTTTTCAAAGTCTCCTTAAAGGTGACAATGTGATACAGATTGCTTCTGCTAAAATTTGATTGGCCAAGACACTCACATGACTGTACCTGACAGAGAAGTAAGGGAAGTGCCCCATTGCTCCACCACACATCCCAAGTCCTCTCATGGTCTTCTCAAATACAGTCATGGCATCAAGCCAAAAGGTAGAGAGCACTGTACGTGGAAACAGCAGCCATCGTCATCAGACATCGGCCCCTCCCCCTCCACATGCACAGAATGCACAAGAATGAAATGGCAGCGTTGGGAGATGGAAATAGATGGGTGTAGTTAAGGTAAAACTAAAGAATTGTGAAATTTCTTCCAAAGTTTGAGAGCTCCTTATCTTTTAGATGCATATTTCACACACATATACATACAGTATATTCTATATTGTATATCACACATAAATATATACATAGAATACTTTTTCTATAGCATGCCATATATACACATATATTTAACTACAGCTTGATTCAGCTCCTTGTGGTGACTTCCTCTATACTACTTCCTGTGAATCTTGTCAGCAACTCTTTCCTCACTTTTACCATAGCCCTTATTAGACTTGACTTTCTTGGCAGCCAGGCATTTTCTAATTCCACTTTTGCCCATCAGCACTCACAGGTCTATAGGGAATTTCAAATCTCCATGTTGACTTCATTCTGTTACACTGGGAGTCACACTCTCCCGGTCAGCTCTGCTTTGATTCTGTATTTGCTTCTTTCTTCTTATGTTTGTCTCTTCTTCACTCCTGCAGTTTTACTTCAAGTTTAAGTGTTTACAATCACCACACCCTCCACCATTCTTCTGATCTAAACCTCAGTCTACACAGACCCTTCTACAGTGTTTATTTGAATACGCACTCTTGATGTGATCTTTGCTATGAATTGAAGTTTCAGTTCACACTGTTGCTCTGATTTTTTTTTCAATTTTATCCGTAAAATTTGGGGATCAGAAGCAATTGCCTCTTCCAATGCTGCAAGTCTCTGAAATGGCAAAGTCAATTTCCCAACTTTAAGCCATCCATTATGCAGTGCATATGCAACCTCTTGAAAAGCATATTGGGAATCTAGACCCACAATGGGAAGATGTCCGGAAGCAGGGTGATTAGATCATCTAATCAGAGTGATTAGATCATGAGGGTGCTGGAGGGTTAGCAATAAAAGGACCTCAGAGCAATTTCTTACTCCTCTTCTGCCAGGTGAGGGTGCAATGAGGGGGTAACAGTCTACAGATCAGGAGAGTGTCCTTCCCAAGCCCTGACCCCTAGATTGAAGACTTCCAGACTCCAGGACTACAAGACACAGATTATTCCAGATCATAAACCACCCAGTCCCTGGTTCTTTGCTTTGGCAGGCAGAAGTGAAACCCCACCATTTTTAATCTTACATTCGGTATTGATAAGGGCCCGAACACGGTTTTAAATCCAAGCTCCAAAACTGTTTCCATCTTGCAACGCTGAAACTAGGCAGTCACCAAACCATACTAATCTCTCTCCATCCCTCCCTGCAGGGAACCTCTGTTCTGTATCTTTGCCACTCAGAGAGCAAGGCTATTAAAGACTTGCCACATGGAAAGCTACTGGTGCCCAGCAGGAAGGGAGCATTGGAAGACATTTTCTCTCTTCCACCCTCAGAACTGAAGTAAATTTTACTCCTTACCACACGCTGTTAGTCCGAGGAAGTGATAGAGACATGCAGGAGGGGTGCAGAGACATCCAGTTGTAGGTCTAACGAAAGAGCCAGGAACATAGGAAGCTGACTGTTGCACGTCAGCTGAGAAACCCTGAGCAGAAGGGAGGGGGGAGCACTGAAAAGATACAAAAAGAGAGAGAACATTAAGATAGAAAACAAAAACAAAACAGAAAACATGCATTTGAGTGTTGTGGTTTTCTGTAGTGGTCTCTGTCTGCTGTAAGAGAAGTTTCCTTGGTGAGGGGTAAGGACTGCACTTACCTTTGGGTTTAAGACAAGTATTTAGAAAGTAGTTAGGGGTTACATTTGTAAAGTTGCGTAGGCAGGTTGCATTTGTAGGGTTCTTTTGCAAGATCCATGACTTTATTAGCCCTGGGTAATTGCCTAGGTTTCCTATACCAGACGTAATTTCCCTCTTAATGAGCAGGTTTTAAGTCCAATTAGAGAGCAGTTTGTCACCACCAAGGTACGCATGCCACTACCGTACTCTTAGGGTTACTGTGCCATGCCGGTCATTGATGTGGTCACAGGCATTGTAGCTGAGTACTGAGTAGAATTGTTGTTAGTGTCTCTCTTTTGGAAGCTTGCATGGTGCCTCTGGTTCACTGAGAACCAGTCCTCAGGAGGAAACATTCCAGTTGCTTCCAGTCTTCTTCAGGGAAGAGCACAGAGATTGCTTATCCAATAAGGATAAGGATGGAAGAATACATACAAGTACCATTATACGGACTGAGCAGGCTGTATTTAGAGATATATATGCATATGCACATACATATATGCATGTAATAGCAATTAATGAAAAGAGGCCATAAATTGGAAAGACAGCACGAGTTCACAGGAAGGAAAGGGAGTGGGGAAATGACATAAATATAATCTCGAAAGTAAAAGAAATTAATTTTTAAAAGACAGAAAATTACAAACGGAAAAAAAAGATATTCAGGAGGAAAAAGGCAAAAACAACTGAAAATATGACTGGTAAGAAATAGTATATGTTCTAGCAACTCAAGCTTTGTAGCACATCCCAGCACCCTGGTTGCCTGGTCACCCACACAGACACTGGGAAGCCAGGTCTGTACTCCTGTGATGTAAATAAGAGCAAAGCATAACCATGATCTTTCTTGACTGGCGAAATGAAGAAAATAGACCAGAATAAATACTGTATGATGGACGGATGGCAGGATGTGGGGCAAAGGACATTCACTGTGCCGTGTCCTGGCAGCTCTCTGTTCTCTGTACGAAATTAAGCTTCATGTCAGCAACCCCTCCTGATGAGTCACGGCAGAGACAACCTCCAGATCTACGTGCCACAGTGACTGCTGCAGTTCTTCCAGGAATGTCTGTCCCTGGAATCAAACCCATGTGCAAAGGAGAAGAACACACTCAGCCATACTGATGTGTGACTGTTTCACAAAACGCTAGCAGTTGACTCTCAACAGGAACCACAGTTACAGCAGGTGACAAGGTCCACCAGGTGGGATTCGGCAGAAGAAATGGAGAGGGTCTGCAATGTGATATCTTTTCTGAAAGACTTTCAAAGAACTTTAAAAATACATATTTCCCACCCCCCTCTTGGAATCCGGTGCCTGTGGTGTGACACCTTGCACAGCCTTGGTGCAGTGGGAAGGGGCTTGGACCTGCCTAGGCTCAGTGTGCTGAGCTCTGCTGACTCCCCTTGGGAGACCTCGATTTGGGGGATGTGGGGATTCGGGATGGCTTGGGAAAGAGGGCTGGGGGTGAGAGGAGGGGGGGGTCTGTGGATAGCATGAGGAATGAGTAGAAAATTTCTAATAAAGAAAAATAAAATAAAATAAAAATACATGGTTTTGCTGGTGAGTAGGAACACGTGGAAACGAGAGAGGTGACCATGGAGGTTACAATGGTTCCCTGTGGCAGCTGACTCGGGGCAGTGGGGACACACCAGGGAAAGGGCGTGTATCAGTGAGAGTGGAGAAAGCTTCTGTGGGAACTCATCTCCAGGCCACTGCCATCCTGAAGCACCTTCCTGTAAGATTCTCTCCACGTGTATTAACTTTTCTTTCAAAAGTCACCATGACAGCTCCGCTTCTTCCCCTCCCTGAGAAAGCCTCAATTCAGGACACCGTACAGGTAGCCAGGCAGTCCTTAAGCCTCCCACCCCCCAATCCTGCCTGCTGCTTTTTGTGGTCCTCTAATGATGTTGTGTGGTGTGTGCTGGAAAGATGTCCAAAAAGTGAGTGTTAGTTATGGTGGTGGTTTGAAGAATGCTCCCCATAGTCTCGGGCATTTGAATTCTTGCTCCCTCATTGGTGGCGCTGCTTAGGGAGGTTTAGAGGGTGAGGCGTTGATGGGAAGTATGTCACTGTGGTAGGCTTTGAGGGGTCATAGCCTCACCCACTTTAGTTCACTCTCTGTTTCCTGCTTGGGGTTGAGAATATGAGCTCTCAGCTTCCTGCACCAGCTACCACCGCCTGAGGCTTGCTGCCACGATGGACTCTTACCCTTCTGGAACCCAAACGCACTGTGAGTTGGCTTGGTCCTGGTGTTTCATCACAGCAATAGAAAAGTAATTAAATCACTTCCTAGCCACCTTGCTGCCAGTGGAGACTCGATGGCAAAACCTGCCGTCTCAGAGCGGTGTTGGTGCTTGAGAGAAAGGGCCCTGCTTGCTGGTCTTAAAACCAGGAAGTTGCATTGCGTGTGGAATTTTCTCTGTGACAGCCACCCACATTTTCCTCAGGAGAAACTGAGAGGAAGAGACTCACCACAGGGCTGTCTCTCTTGTCTTATCTCACATGCAACTACAAAGTTCCCTCATTTCCACACTCGGCTCATATGCTGTTCTTCCCCATCACGTCCAGAATGTCAAATCCGATTGGTTCATTTCTAGAGCGATTGCTCTGCTTGTGTTTTCTCATGAAAATCTGAAGAAACCAGAAAAAAAATTCTCTAATGAAACATAGACAAAGGGCCAGAGTGGAATGAGACAGCCACAGAGGATGGTTTATTTATTTTTTGAGATTCATTTATGATGTTTGTATGTGTGTGAATATGTACCACATATATCCCTGCTGGCCCTTGAGGCAAGAAGAGGACCCTGGGTCCCCTGGAATCAGAATTACAGACAGTTGTGAACTGCTGTATCAGTGCCACAGACCAAACCCAGGTCCTCTACAAGAGCAGGAAGTGCTCTTAACCACTGAAAAGTATTCAGACTCAAACTACAAGTTTTTAAACAGAACCATATCAGCTCCAGGTTCCTGCCCAGGATTAGTCCCTGTACATACAGGACTCTGCCAATGGCTGCCATCCATCAGCCATATGAAAACACAGAATCAATTGTTTTGTGTTCAACAGAGGCCACATGGCGTGGACTCTGTGCTTGTCAGTCAGGTGGACATGGAGTAACTCCACTTAGATTTGTGTGACTGTTGATACCTATCATTTGAATAATGCTGAGTTTTATTCATCTCCCTTCACACAGGTTGAGTATATACTGCTTTGTTTGTCAATACATAACTGAATTATTATTACACCCCCCCACAGTAAACCATCTTTCCAGATACTGCCGTCATGGGAAGGGATAATTCATAGCAGGGGCCCAGAGGCTCAGAGCTATACATTAGGCTTGTGATAAAAATCAGACACCTGACAGTGCCAGGCAGAGTACGGAGCCCTGTTCTGTGCATGGAGACTGACTTCAGGAAGTATTTGCTTGCATTTGCTCCCACCTATGACCTGTTCAGAAGCACTAAGGCCCACATGGCAAAGCATGTTACTGAGACCGGGGAATAGATAACACCCTCTGGCAAGGGCAGCCAGCAGCCTAAGGCAGGCCTGGGAACCCAGCTCCTGCTCTTTCTGTAGTAAGATTAGGTAAGAGGCTAGGCCTTGCTGCCCAGCAGCTTCCTGCCTCCAAAAGTGTGGTGGACAGGGAGCAGGTAGATTCTCACACTCATTCAGGCTGAAGGGATGTGGTACCTCTGCAAAGCAGCTTCCTGTCCTCTCCCTGTCCCTCTCCACTCCTACACTATCCTCTCTGAGCGGATGCTAAGGAGCTTAGATTGTTCTGTGATGAGCATCTTGGCTCGGATGCAGCAGCCAGGAGTCAATCAGACACTGGTCTTCACACTGCTTTTTCAGTGTGCCTAGCCTGAAATAGGTGGAATCAGCAAACCCACAGCAGTGTAGGCGGGCCTCGTCGGCTGTGTGGGTGGGCCTTGTCCAATAAGTGAAAGGCATTCAGCAAGCACCAGTTTATCAAGGAGAAAGGGCTTCAGACTCTGGATTGCACCTTGAAGTTAAGCTTTTTCTTCATGTGTACATATTTAAAGCACGTCTCATAGATGTACACCCCACACACTACATTCACAAACCACTTATACACACACCTATCAGTCCTGTGTGTCTGAAGGTCCCCATTGGACCCCAGGGCTGTGCTTTGGCTTTCTATATCTGGTGCCATCAGACTTGTATAGCTGCCTCTTTGAAGACAGGAAGCACATGTGCCTGGGCATGCCTCCACCACTCACCAGGCTCCAGCTCTGATCTGCTAGGAGGGCATCCTCTCACCTTCCCCTCTTGTGGGAGACCAGATCCAACTTTTTCTCTTGAGGAGAGATTTAGATAGAAATATAGAGGTAAGAAAGAGAGACAGAAACACAGGATAGCCTCAGGAGGGCCTGGATCCTTATCCACTGGCCCATTCTGTATCTTCTAAGGGGCATTTTAAAGGAATGCCAAGGGGTGGAGCAAGAGCCCTCCCCCTAGCACAGCCAAGTGCAAACCCTTCCAATTACTTAGGAACCATGCACATGGTCAAGCAATCTTCTAATGCAACTCTGCTGGGTAAAGCAAGCTCAGATCTCACGAGGAACGTTTGTGGGCCTCTACACCATCTCCCAGACAGTTACAGGATGTCAGCTTCATGTGGTCCAGCTGGGGTCTGGGAAGCACATGGCCTTGTAGATCACCTGCCTTTCAGAAGAAAAGGTGACGCAGCCAGGTGGAGAACATTCAGAGTGACCTCTCTTCTCTCAGCTTGGAAAGCCTTGTAGCCAGGATGGCCTGCAGTGCGCTGTGAGGGTTGTCAGGCTGGAATGGCCCCTCCAGTCAGCTCAAATGCAGAGTATTTGCCAATAAATGGAGATAAGGGCTATTTCTGCAAATGAAGGAAAGAGAAATCCCATGTACCTTCTCCACCCAACCCGATCCCCATGTCTCTAGTTTTCTGCCAAAATTTCATCCTAGGTTCCTATGCTAACGACCCCATCACAGCACCCTGCCCTCCCGCTCCCTTGGGTGTGATGTCATGCTGGCTTTGAGTAGTGCCTCATGTGCCCATCTGCCAACACGGTGGACCCCCGAGGCCTTGGCAGCCACAACTTTCTGGGCCTCATTGTTGCTGATATAACTCCTTCCTCCCACAACACAACAGCCCAGAAGGGATAGGGTCAGGGAAGCGGGACATGAGAGAGGACAGCGGCTGTTCTTTGGTCTTGTCTCAGCAGGTGGTCTCACCTATGCTGCCACTAGCTGTTTTCTGGGAGGCTGGAGCATCGCCCACCTGTTGTGGATAAGGTGGACCTCCACTCTGCAGCTTAACAGAACATGGCATCACATGGAGTTTGGAGACCTGCAGCAAGAGTTCTAGGATACTCTGAGATGAAGGGAAATCATACTCCAGAGTCCTTTCTCACAAAAGCTCCATGCTCCACCTGCTGTGCCCTCAAATCTATGCTGACTTGCAGCCAGGGAAACATAGAGAATATTGTCACTGGACTCTGATTCGAAGTGCTGAATGGACTGGTGGTCTCAGGAATGGGGGGGCTGGCTTTGTGTGGCTCCATACTGAAGGAGGGAGAACAGGACTCCAGAGCACCCAGCTTTAAGAGTACAATGCAGGTGCCTCTTCTGTGTCCACCTATGTAGGAAGGGTACACATATGCCAGGCAGGAGCTTAGTGGTCTTGGAAGCTATCTAACCAGGAAGCAGTTTCCTGCCAAGCACTCAATACTCAATCATAACCATCACAAAACCCCCAAAAGAGTGGCCCATCTTCAGTTCCTTGGCTAGTCACCTGCTATCTTCATATCCGGTTGCCATGACCACAGAATGTGATTATGAGAGCCCACAACAGAGGATGCCTGATCCCATCCCAAGGTAGCAGAGTGATGTGCTCAGGAGTTGTATGCATTTGAACATCCACCTTCACTGCAGCAGGGCTTGTATCCTCTGTCACTCCTGGGGCATCTCTGTGGCCATCACGCTATTTTGAGAATTGCTGTCAGAATTCTAAAACCTAAATCTCTCCTGTGTTCTCCTTCTGTACATAAAGAACAACTGGAAAGAACTTAACACGTAGTTTTTACAGCCTTCTGCGTGTTTATCCATGTGACCATACTTACTGGAAAATAACAACGACTGTATGTTTTGTAAGGAAAGACCAATTGAGTAAAATAGAAAAGACCAGTGTGGTGGTTGAAATGAGATTGTCGCCCACAGGCTCATGTATCTGAATACTTGGATCTGCTTCACCCCTTGTTGGTGCTGCTGTTTGGGGAGGTGGTGCAGCCTTGCTGAAGGACATGTGTCACTGAGGGCAGATTGTGAGAGCTCCTAGCCTCATCTCACCTCCAGTTTTCTCCTGATTCACATATGAGGTTGAATATGTGATCTCTAAGCTTCCTGCGCCTGACACCATACCCATCCACCATGACGGACTCTTACCCATCTTGAACCACAAGTCAAAATAAACTCTTTAATTACTTGTGTTTGTAAAACCTAAATTCTTAAATGGTAAACTCGGGTGCTTTAAGACTCCAAACCTATATCTTTGAACAATTGGCTTTCTCTGATAGCTAGACTTTCATCATCAATGTTGTCGATAGACCTTGTCTCCTATGTCTAACAGAGGATGTTCATCTCTGGCTCCTCTCTCAAGTCTGTCCAAGGGGAAGTTGTGTCTCACACATAGTGGGAGATCTGTTTTCCACACACCCCTGGAGCACAGAATCAGTGAGCCATTCAGAGAGGGGTGGCTCTCTGTCTAAGTTGGGGTTGCCATGATGTGAAGAGACATCATGACCACTGCAACTCATAAAGAAAATATTTAATTGGAGTGTCTTGCTTACGGTTTCAGAGATTCAGTCCTATATCACCATGATGGGGAACATGGCAGCATGTAGGCAGACGTGGTACTAGAGTAGTAGCTGAGAGTTCTACATCTTCCAGGCAACAGGAAGTCCACTGAGACACTGGGTAGTATCCTGAACACATGAAACTCCAAAGCCCACCCCCACAGTGACACACTTACTCCAACAAGGCCACACCCACTCAAACAAAGCCACACCTCCTAATAGTGCTGCTTGTTTGGGGGCCATTTTCTTTCAAACCACCACATTCACCTCCTGATCCCCAAAGGCTTGTAGCCATATCATAATGCAAAAATGCATTTAGTCCAACTTGAAAAGTCTCCATAGTCTATAACAGTCTCAGACTTGTTTTAAAGTTCAGCTTTGTTGACCACAACATATTTTTTTGGGGGGGGGGATGCTTGTTACACTCCCTGTTAGCAGGTATCCCACAACTCTGGTATCTCTGAGATCTTGGATTCTTCAAGGCAATACAGGCTTCAACTTCACAACTTCACAACTTCACAAAATGGTCTCTCTACTGGACTGCCACTCAGGGACACCCCTGACACATGCCTGGTCTCAGTAGCTTTATTCTATAACCCATTTCTTCTATCCTTAAGGCTAAACCCAGAACCACATGGCTAAACCTGCCAAGCTCTGCCACTTGCTGAGGCTGGAACATGGTTCCCTGGTTCAATTACATCTTCACCAGCTTTCTATCTTTCACTGCCTAAGCTTGGCTGTCCTGAAACTTGCTCTGTAGACCAGGCTGGCCTCAAACTCAGAGATCCTCCAGCCTCTACCTTCCAGTGCTGTCTTTAAAGGTGTGCCCCCAGCACATCTGTCTCTAAGCTTTTCCTTAGTTTCTTTCCACAAGTAGGAAACTTAGCTGGGTGGGACCTCACCGTGTGGTCACCACTCCCTATATTCCATTTCTTAATTCATTTATCTCCTCTAACACAGGACTCAGCTCCATCCCACTTCCCAGTGCTCCTTTTCTCCTCAAAGTTTACATTTTGTAATTTATCTTGCTCAACTTGCTCCTTTTCATTATAAATTTTCATTAGATATTACCCACATGGCACAGTCTATACTAGGCTGTTCTGAGATTTCCTCTACCAGAGGAATTAATTCAAAACTCTTCATTTTAGCTTCAAGTAGACTCTTCAGACAAAGGCAAAAAGCAGCCACTTTATTCACAAAAATATTATAAGATCAGTCTCTAGACAGCATACTAACATTTTGCTCCTCTGAGCCCTTTTGATCTCACAGCTCATCAAATCACATTTAGTAACACTGTCTTCCATGCTCCTACTAATATGGCCCATTAAGCGGTACTCAAAGCATTCCATTAGTTTCCTAACCCAAACTCCCAAAATCCATATTACTCCAATGAAAACACGACCTATCATAGCAGTATCAGGCCTATCATAGCAATACCTCTGTCCCTGGTACCAACTTCTGTCTTAGTTAGGGTTTCTGTTACTGTGAAGAGACATCATGACCATGGCAACTCTTATAAAGAAAACATTTAATTGTGGTGGTGGCTTACAGTTTCAGAGGTTCAGTCCATTATCATCATGATCGGGAGCATGGCAGCATGCAGGCAGACGTGGTGCTGGCTACATTTTGATCAGAAGGCAACAGGAAGAGGACTGAGACAGTAGGTGGCATCCTGAGCATAGAGAACCTCAAAGCCCATCACCACAGTAACACATTTCATTCAACAAGGCCATAACCACTCCAACAAAGCCTGATCTCCTAATAGCACCACTCCCTATGATATTACGGGGGCCAATTACACTCAAACTACCACATTCTCCAGTGACATGGAATAGGCCACCTAGATTTCCCGTTGAAGTCTGCTATCTATTATGTGCTGAGCACATGCTACTTCATCGGTGGATTCCGAATAAACTCACAGATGGTTCAGAATTAATTGTACATTCCAGTTATCTCTTAGGAAATTCTGCATCTCTTAGCATTTATTTACCCTGCCTCGATTTGAGATACTTTATGTGTCATGAAGGATGGGTAGGGAAGAACAGCAGCAAGTCTGTAAGTTTCCAACATGAAGACAGCTGTGCACTTGGGCAAGCAAGAGTGGCTCCCGTCATCATGAATCACCCCCCAGAGAAGTTCTGACAGTGTCATTTGCCCATGGCTTTGATTGTATCTTTGGGGCCACCTAATTTTTTCTAGAGTCTTCAGGTCCTGGGGATGATTTTTGAGACCATCCAAAACCTGCATGATATCTTCTTTGTTTTCAGGGCTCTAGGGGCAAGATGCATATCCTCTCCACACTGGTTTTCCTTCAGGTTTTGAATATGGTGACTCATGAAGACCACCTCAATAGACTCTGTGGGATGAGCAAAGTCCTGCTTCCTACCAGCTCTTCAGTCCCTTTCCTTAGCTGTAATGAAAAAGAAATATGTGCAATGACATCAGGATGCTTGTGTTGCACTGGAAACTGGACACAGCAAGCTTGGAAAGTTTTCTTACATGTGCACCTAAATTCTGTAAAAATAAACAAAATAAGAAGCTAAGAATGCTAAGCTTAGCTAAGAAGCTAAGTTATGAAGAATGGCTAGAAATTTCTCTGTGAACTTCATAAATTAATACCTATTGATCAGTAGCAACTTCAGCACTAGAAATAATACCCCCAAATCCAGCTGGTTGGCTTGTCGGGGTTAGTACAAGACCATTGTGAGCATGTTCTTCCTTTATCCTGTAATATGCTTAGGAAGGTACCTTCCAACAGTAGCTTCCCCTGCCAGAGGTGCATCATGGCTGTTCTCCAAAGACTGGACAAAGATTGGAAAGACATCTCCATACCTAGCATGCATTAGGGCACACAGGGTAGCACCTAAGGAAGTTGGCTGGCACAAAATTTGATGACATTGTTAACAATAGAAAGAGCTAGAATTTAACATAGGCACATGCCTTTGAGCTGTAGTGGGGTGAAGTGTGAATCTAATTAATCTTATGAACAAAAACCAGGAATCAAACAGAGGTAATAACTTGAAAGATCAGCGAAGCAAAGGAGCAGCCACTAGTGACTTCTTTCCCCTCCAGATCCTCAGATCAAAAGAGGATGAGATCTTTTCTCCACCAACTTTATATTCCTGTCTCCACCTCCCGATTGTGCTGAGATTAATGGTATGAGCCTTCCAAGTGCTGAGATCAAAGGTGTGAGCCTCCCAAGTGCTGGGATTAGAGGTGTGTGCCACCACCACTTGGCCTCTGTGGTTAACTAGTGGCTAGCTCTGTCCTCCGATCTCCAGACAAGCTTTGTCAGAACACAAACAAAATATCACACAACAGTGGGGGTACAAGTGGAGATGGGGTGAGACAATAGTGAAATTAGTAGAGTGTTAACTGATGCGTAAAAGGCAGTAATATATATATCTCACAAATATTCTGAGAAAGAAATTAAGATAATAATGCCATCGCAAACTCTAAAAAAAAAAAAAAACCCACTCAAGAATAAAGTTATCCAAAAAAGGTTAATCTTAAAACAGTAAAGGAAGAAACTGAGGGAGACATTGAAAGACAGAAAGACTTCCTGTGCTCACGGATCACAGAAAATATTGTGAAAATGACATGGGTACCAAGAGTGACCTATGAGGCCGATGTGATCCACATCAAATTTCCATGATAGCTTTCACAGAATTTGAAAAAACAAGCTGGAAGTTCATAATATGGCTCAAAGAACGCAAACATCCAGAACAATTCTAAGAAGAAAAAAAAAGAATTCTACAGGTTCCAAGTCATATGATCTCAAATCATACTACAGAGCCATGGTGACATAAACACCATGGAGCTTGCTCAAAAAAAAAAAAAAAAAAACAGAGATATGTGTAAATGGAACAGAATTTTGAAAAAAGACTATAGAAATAAATCTACACAGACATGGGCATTAAAATCCACAAAAGGTGCACTGGAGTGAAGACAGGCCCCTTTAGAAAATGATAGTGTGAAAACTGAATTTTCACATGCAGAAGACCAAAACTGAATCCCTGTTACCTTGTAAAAGTAAAACTGCAAAATATATCAAAGACTTTAATTTAAGACATGGAATGTTTAAACTCCAAAAGAAAACATATGAGAAAAATTTCTTCAAGATACAGATAAAGCAAAGATGTTTCTGAATAGGACTCTAATAGTTTGGGAAACAGTAGGAAGAACTGGCAGTGTGGCATCAAATTCTGTACAGCAGATGAATCTGCATCATGAAGAGTGAGTTGTGATGTGGTAAGAAATCTGAGCAGTGTCCACACCTAGAATCTATAAAGAACTCAGGGGTATTAAACACCAAAATAAATAATCCAATCAATAAACGGCAAATGGATTGAACAATTCTCTGAAAAGAACCCAGGCTGAAGAGATGAATCGGTGGGTAAATGCACTGACCATTAAGCCTGATGACAAGTTTGAACTTCAGGACCCAAATGGTAGAATGAGAAAACTAACTCCTGCATGTTGTCCTCTGACTTGCAATTGCATGTCATGGCTTGCACATCTCTCATTCTAGCCACCCCACCCCATACACATACATACACAAACAGAAAATAAATGCAATAAAATTTTAAAAAGAAGTACAAATAAGCTATATACACATGAAAACCTTGAATAGTCTCAGCACTAGAGAAATGCAAAACAAACCTCATTAAGATTTTATCTCATTCCAGTCAGAATGACCATCATCAAGAAAAGAAGTGGCAGCCAATGTTGGTGAGGACACGTGCTGATGAGAACATAAAACAATGCAGTCATTACCATGCTTGGGTATATACACAAGGGAAACAAAGCTTAGCTTCCAGCAGAGATGCCTGCATGTCCATACTTGTTGCTGTTCTCTTCACAATAGCAGAGTTATGGAATCAGCTGGGATTGCCATCAACAGATTAAATGGATAAAGAAAAAAATATAGACCTTGTGCACAGTGGAGTTTCATTCAGCAGAAAAAGGAGTGACTCTAACATCTGTAGGAAATGGGTGCACTGGAAAGCATCATGTTAAGTGAATCAACCCAGACTCAGACGAGTCAGACATCACATTTTCTCTCACATGTGCAGTCTAGATTTTGTAAATAAAACAGAGGCATGAGAGTGGAAGGACAAGGTAATAGAGGGTGAATAAGATAAAAATGTATTACACACATGCTCGACACTGTGGTCATGAAACCAATAACTGTGTATAGTTAATATACACTAATGAAAAGCAAACATTGAAATAAATATTTCTTCAGATGGCCCAGTGGAGAATCCTGCCTTCTCTGGACAGTTTGGTATCTACCACAGGGTAAGTTGGAGCAGAGCCAATAAATTTTAGGTACTGTAGCTAGGTGCTGGTAGTTGTGACTAGTTATTAGAATATGGTTGATCATGGGTCACGTGGTTACTATGGGTTGTATCAATTATTTCACTCACTGTTGTAAAAAATGCCTGATAAAAAACAGGTCAAGGAAGGAAAGGCACGTGCTGGCTCACAGTCTGAAGCTACAGCTCTCTGTCACATCAGAGAAAGAGTGTAAGCTGAATCATGAGGTTTTTTTTTCCACATTGTATCTGCAGTGAGGAACTAGAGAGACATGAATGTGGGTAGCTCAGTTAATTTCTATTATTCATTCCATCTAGAACTCCTATCTATGGAGTCCTATCCACATCTAGGGTAGGTCTTCATACATTTCTTTAAATAACCGTATAGACATATCCATGGTGTTTTTATTGTGATTCTAAACCTAGTCATATTGATAATGAAGGTTAACCATCACGTCCTCATGCCTTGTCATCTTAACATCAAAATGCATCACTATTAAACCTATTATTTCACTCTTTGCACCTATGTCTTATTTTCATCTCATAAAATGCATTCAAGCCAGGCATGGTGGTGCATACCTTTAATCTTAGTACTCTGGAGGCAGAGACAGGTGAATCTCAGAGTTCAAGGTTAGCCTTGTCTACAGATCAAGTTCAAGGACAGAGAAACCCTGCCCCAAAACCAAACAAACAAAACAAAAATAAGCATTTACTCTATTTCTAAAAGCTACCCTAGTCTTTAACAATCTCGATACTGTTCAAAAGTCTCAAGTATCTTCTTAGACTCAAGACAATCTCTCTACTGTGAGCCCTTGTTGAAAAACATAGATGCTCTCAATACAAAATAGCATGGAATAAACATTCCCATTTCTAAAGCAGACAGTTTAGACATATAAAGGAAAGATAAGACCAACAAAGACCCAAACCAAGCAAATCAAGCACCATGCCCAGCATCTAGGCTTGTGCTGAAATCTTGAGGGATATAACAGCTTTGGACAGCCCTGCATCTCTTATTTCTGCTGCCTACAGCACACATGGCCTCTCTCTTGAGCCAACTGCAATACATGCCTTCAGCCTTCCTTGGTAGACACCTATAGACTTGGCATCTCCAGCATCATAGGATTGTCTTCATAGTTTCACACAGTTGCTTCTGTGGACCTCCTTTCAGGCACTCTGACCCTGATACACACTGCCTAACCTCAGTGGCTCTCTAGAACCTGTAGCTGGAGAGCTTCTCTCCGGGTCCCACTAAGCCCCAGCAGTCCTGTAGCCCACTTATAAAATAAACACACAGACGCTTATATTATTTAAATGCTCGGTTATTTGCTTAGTCCTATTATTGTCTAGCTTTTATACTTATACTCAGCCCTTTTCTGTTAATCTATATGTCGCCATGTGTTCCGTGGCTTTACCTGTTGCCTTTACATGCTGTTCCCTGGACGGCAGGCTGGCATCTCCCCCTGACTTCCACCTCCCAGCCTCTCTTCTCTGTTTGTCCCACCTATCTTATACTTCCTCCTGGCTACTGGACAATCAGCATTTTATTTATTCACAACATACAGGACATCCCACAGCAAGAACCTTGATGCAAGACTCCACAAATCCCTTAATCCTGCAGATTTCATGCCTTCAAAATCAATGCCATGTGGAAGACAATGTCAAGTTTGGGGGCCAGCTCAAAATATAGCTTGCCCACCTTGGAACACAGTTTCATTAACCTCTGTGTGCTGACTCTTGGTGGTTATTTCAAGCAGGAAACCTCTTCAGTGACATTCCCTGTTCAAACTCTCTCTTCAAATGCATTTGCCGTTCCAGAAGATGAGGGCTGCATGTAGCTGAGTATAGCTACAACTGTGGCCCACCATGAAAGTATGAACCTGCTTAAGTTATGATGAGTTTATTTTGAGAGATTTTCTTTTTATTGATGTTGTTATTGTTTGTTTGCCTGACTTTGCTGTTCCCAAGTGTCAAGTTTGCATACAGTGATGTTTCTCAGTGCCTTATTCAAATCTAAAAAGACTCCTACACAAGTAATTCTAAATGCCAGGGTTCTAGGAGCTTCTTGAGTGGTGAACACACACTGGTATATGAGAAGAGAGTCCAGAGAGGACAAGTACTAGGCCTAACAAAGAGCTTTCTTGATCTCTGTGCTTTTCCAATCCTCAAGCCGAAGTAGTAGCTGTGGAAAGCCTTCACATCTGCAGCTGATCAGTGAGGAGGCAGGAGCTTGGTCACTGCCATCCTGAGAGGGGCCAACTGTGTGGCTGAGACTTCAGCCCATGAGATACCTGGCTACCTACTGCTGCAACTGAATTAATTGATGATATGCTGATGTTAGAGCATTGATTGCTATGAGGAAAACCTGTAATCTTTGCTGTCAAAGCAAAACAAATCCAGACAAGGGGTGAAGAAAAAAAAGTTTAAAATGTGGTGAAATGTCACCGATGCCACAGTGTCCAAGCTTTGGTGTCACCTCCTCTGCTGCTGCTGCTTCCGCTTCCTTCTGCCTTTCCTGCAGAGGCGTTCCCAAACATTCTGTGCTTCTATCTCCTCTTCTATAAGACATGGGGCATAACCCTCACCTGACACAGTAGTGTAGCATCCACCAACATGCAGCATGGTCATGGTTACTGCTCCGGTTACTATGGATACAGCTCCTTCATCTCAGCATTTACATCAGGGGACCCTTGAGAAGGAGAACTCATCAATACCATAGTAAACAACAGTATGTCCAAGGACCCCAGGGAACGGCTCAGGATGGAACACAAAGGCCTGTCATCAGAGCCTGGGGGTCCACAGAGCCCCCCAGTACATGATAACTGTGTAGAGCCCTCCTTGACTCTGAAAACAACAGCAAACACAGCAGAGGGTACCTTAAAACCTATTCCTGACCTCAGGGCCCTGTCCACTCCCATCTCAGGAACATGGCCATGACCCGGGAAGTGCGATCAGGGAGCTTACAGAATCTTCTGGAGCAGAGGTTTCTACTTTGACAGAGCCTGCAGAATGAACTCTTATCCAATGCCAGTGCCTCTACTAGTACAAAGGGTCACAGAGAGGTCTCTGTGAACAGTCAAGTCATACGGAGCCAGACAACACACTTTGGTATGTTCTATTCTTATTTCCAGTACTAATTTTTTTTTTTTAATGAAGATGTTTCTTCACAGTGACAGTTTACTGGTGTCACATCTCATCCCAAACCTCAGATCAAATATGATAAACTTCCCTCTCCAAAGCAAACTCATGGCATCGTGTCTATCTTTCTATATAAATGGCAATGTTCTCTTGTGATGTAAATGGGCAAATTACCCCTGTTTCCACCTTCTCAGGCAGCTGAAGAGAAAAGCCATAGATCCAGGGCTCAAAGAGCACGCATTCAGAGTCTCACAGTTCTCAAGTCAAGGAGTCCAGAAACAATCCAGTGGGAATGCGGCTCATGAGGACCCTCATCCTGGGGTGGGGGGCATCCCTCTTCCTACTACACATTTTGATGACCTTTCCTCCACTCAGACACAGCCTCCATTGTTAGATTACAGTCCAGCTCTTACCATGTCATTGAATGAAAATTATTCTCTTCCACTAAAGACAGCTGTACTGAGGGCTGGAGCTTTAAGCCTGTGAATTTTAGGAGCTGATATACTTTGGATACAGTGTGTTATTTCAACAACTTAGGCAGAATTTTAGTGGCCTAGTGGTAATTGCTAAAGGAGGCCTTTAAGAGGCATCTAGACTATTAAGAGGAATCAGTGCCTTTCTTAAGGGAGTGGGTTCTCCTCAGAGACTTTCCACAAAGCGTGTCCCCACTGCTGTCTTCTCTTGTCCACCCAGGCCCACTTTCCCTCCTTTTCACCATGGGTAGATGAGATGAGCCATAATGCAGGGCTAGGAAAGGCCATTGCCAAAGAGGCTGTGCATTCCTCCCTTGATATACTTTGTCTAGAGTGAGGAGTCACATGACCAAGCCTGGCCTTTTAGGATGTAGGGGGATGAGAGACCCGCACTCAGCCTCCACTGGGGAAATCAGGACCTATCATATCTTGTAACACTACACACAATGAGGAAGTCATTGCACAAGGAAAGGGGCTCCTGGACAGTTGACAAGAAATAGAAAGAGACAAGCATTTCCTTTGGGAACCTCACTGCTCTGGACTTTGAAAACAGTTCAGTGGAAAAGACTAGCTCGGGCTGGAGAGGTGTCTCAGCCAGAGAAGTGCACGCCATGCAAGCAGGAGGACATGATTTCCATTCCTAGGACTTATAAGCAAAGAAAGCCTGGCGTTGTAGAGCTTGTTGTTAATCCCAATGATAGAGAAGTGAAGACAGGAAAACTAGGAGGCATATTGGCCAGCTAGTTTTTAAAAACTGGTGACTTGTTTCAGGCCAGTGAGAGACTTTGACTAAAAAAATAGAGTACCCAAGGAAATAATCTAGGTTGCAACACCTGAGATTGCCTGATATTCTACACACACACACACACACACACACACACACACACACACACACACACACGGACGCCCCATGTACATGTATATGCCCACACATACCATTGTCTCTGAAGAGCCAACATAGACATTCTGGGCAGTGTTTGATTGACATCAACAACTATGGTGTCCTTTAGTTACAGCAACTTGTAGAATACCAGTTGCCTCTCTGGAAAGCCCTTTGGATACAGGCCAGATGCTGTAAGATATTGAGTTGTCTAAAGGGTGTGTGAACTATCCTGAGCAATATGAAGATGTGAGCTAGAGCTCCTAAAAAGGGACAAGCTCCTAGAGAGATGGGATGAAGAATATCACAGGCCAAGAAAAGGATTCAAAATGAAAAACAGCGTGAGATCCAGTCCAGACCTAAATGTCACATGATATGAGATGAGTGTGGCTCATGCAAAGCACAAAGCAGATAGGACAGGAGCAGGCCAGTGAGGTGCAGTTATGTGGGAAACTGAGAAGAGACGCTTGCCCAGGCTTGTATATTGATCAGGACTGAACAAGCCTTTTTAGGGATGGACCAAAATGTGTCTGTGGCCTATGTGCGAAGCCCATCTTCCAGACAGGTGATACAGACACTCAGGCATAGGGGGAGGTCAGACGCCCCACAGAACTGAGTCACCCCACTATACCGAGAGACCTGAGCTGCCCCTCTACACCTGAATAGCACTGGAAGTTGATCAGTTTGAAGGAAGTTCATTATTTGGTGTAAGGTTACTTTTAATTCTAAGCTCTCTTTGTTCTTGGAGTAGCTGCAGTCATTCCTGACCAGCAGATGGACTGGATCTAGTCCTAAAGTAGGACTCTTTCTCAGATGCTATCCTTATTCATCCCTCAACCGTCAGTTGTACTAAAGGAAGGATATAGGAAAGTGCCTTACACATGTTCCTCATGGGCTTCAGTGCAGCCCAACTGTCCTGCTTTCTCTTACACAGATCTCTGTTCTTTCTCTTCTCGGTTTAGCTTGGTTGTCTGAAATCCAGTGACAAGCCTCACTGCTTCTTATCCCTAGAGTTCCTGGACTCATTGTTTTAAGCAGAACATTCCTTTTAACCCCAATGTCCATTTTTACTGTGATATATGTGACTCACTAGAGCTGTCACCGTGGGTCTTTTTCCCTTACTACCTCCAGAGAGCAAGTTGTGGCATCTGAACAATGGTTCTGTGATGTCATGCTTTTCCTCTGACCCCAAGTCTCCATTCATCCGTGTGTGTGTGTGTGTGTGTGTGTGTGTGTGTGTGTGTGTGTGTGTGTGTGAATATATATAATACACTATGGTGGTTTGAAAGACAATGCCCCCCAAAGGGGGTGGCACAATTAGGACGTGTGGCTTTGTTGTTGTAGGTATGGTCATGTTGGAAGAAGTGTGTCACTGTGGAGGCGGCCTTTAATGTCTCATATATGTGCAAGCCATGCCACGTATCTCAGTTTACTTCCTGTTGCCTGCAATGATGACAACGGACTAAACCTGTGAAACTGTAAGCTACCCATTTAAATGTTTTCCTTTAAAACAGATGCCATGGTCATGGTGTCTCTTCATAGCAATGGAAACCCTAACTAAGACAGAAGCTGGTACCAGGGACTGGGGTCTTGCTTTGTTAGGTCGGACCATGCTTCAGTTTGGAGTCATATGGATTTCAAGGAGTCTGGGTTAGGAAACCAGTGGAATGCTCTCAGTGGGCCATCCTACCAGGGACATGGAAGACGGTGGTGCTGAGCATGATTTCAACTGTGGGGTCTGGATCAAGAGATTTCAGAGCAGAAGAGTGTTAGTATGTGACCTAGATATCATTCTTGTGATAATTTGGTGAAGAAAGTGGCTGCCTTTTGCCCTTGTCTGAAGAGTCTGCCTGAGGCTAAAGTGATGAGTTTTGGATTAATTCCTTTGGCAGAGGAAATCTCACAACAGCCTAGTACAGACTGTGCCTTGTGGGTGTTAGTGGTAACTCTAATGAAGATTTATAATGAAAAGGAGCAAGTTGAGCAGGGCAAATAGCAAACTGTAAAATTTAAGGAGAAAAGGAACACCAGAAAGTGGGATGGAACTAAGTTCTGTGTTCAAGGAGATAGACAGATTAAGAAATGGACTAAAGGGAGCGGTGACCTCAGGGTAAAATCCCACCCAGCTAAGTTTCCAACTTGAGAAAAGGAACTTAAAAAAAAATCTTAGAGCCAGGTGTGATGGGACACACCTTTAATCCCAGCACTCAGAAGGCAGAGGCAGGCAGATCTCTGAATTTGAGGCCAGCCTGGTCTACAGAGAAAGTTCCAGAACAGCCAAGCTTAGGCAGTGAAGGACAGAAAGTTGGTGAAGGTGTAATTGAATGAGACGGCCATGTTCCAGTGCCAGCAAGGAGTATAGCTTTGGCCATGTGGTTCTGGGGTTAAGGATAAAATAAGGGATTATGGAATCTACCCATGTGACTTAGGAAAGCCACTGAGGCCAAGCGCGTGTCAGGGATGTCCCTGAATGGAGGCATAGAGAGGCTATTTCATAAAACTGTGAAGGTTAGGCCTGGATTGCCTTGGAGAACCCAAAATATTGCTAGGGAGAGTTGCTAATCGGGAGAGAAAGTAGTGTATTGCAGCCAACGAAGCTGAAAGTTGGAGATCTGAAGAGCATTTTGACATTAGACATAAGGATACAGAGTTTGGAGCTTGCCCAGCTGGTTTTTGGTCCAGTATTTCCTCACTATTCTCCCTTCCCTATGTTTTAGAATGGCAATGTATATCCTGTGTCATTATATGTTGGAAGAATATGGTCTGCTTTTTTATTTTGATTTTATAGGGGATTACAGTTAAGAGATTGCAAGAATCTCAGACAAGACTTTGAACTTTAGACTTTTAAATAAGTTTGAGACTGTTATAGACTATGAGGACTTTTGAAGTTGGACTGAATGCAGTTTTTGCATTATGATAAGGCTACAAGTCTTTAGGGGCCAGGGAGTAGAATGAGGTGGTTTGAAAGAAAATGGACCCCAAAGGGCATGGCATTTTTAGGAGGTGTGGTCTTGTGGGAGTCCACTGTGGAGGTGGACTCTAAGGTCTCATATTTGCTCAAGCCATGTCCAGCATCTCAGTTGACTTCTTGTTGCCTGCAAGATGTAGAACTCTCAGCTCCTTCTCCAGCACCATGTCTGCCTGCATGCTGCCATGTCCTGACATGATTGTAATGACTAAACTTCTGAAATGGTAAGTCACTCAACTACATGTTTTTTCTTTATAAAAGTTGCCATGGTCATGGTGTTTCTTCATAGCAATAGAAACCCTAACTAGGATACATATATATTCTTTTATGTGGCCATGATTATACAAGAAATATGAATCTCTCTTTTCCTTCATTAGGAAAGCAAAGAAAATAATTGAATAATAAAGTAGTTAAACAAAAATTTAAATTGGCTGCTTGCCATTGTGGAGATAATTGTTTCACTTCCTTTAGAAGCTCAATCTCTGGCCCCAGTGTATGTAACTGCTGCTCTCCATAGAGGCTGTGTGTCTCTGACTTTGGTCAACACCCTTGGTCAAGGGCTAAGACAGGAGCTGAAAGGTGTTGATTACCCAGTAGAGACCACATGCATGGCACTTGAATTGTGAGCCATGGTGCCATGTGTGTTCCCTGTGAGTTTCTCTGACAATCTTCTCCTTCTTGTGTTTTATTTCACACCAGACTCAAGTGAAGCTGCAGTGACCAGATTCCAGAGCAGAGGCAGGCAGTGAATTTAACCAACATGCTTCCCAGTATGATCTCAGATCTGAAAATTGTGTTTAAGATCTCAATCTTAAACACACCCATGTCAGTTATAGCCAAGGTCCTGCTGCTGCTGTGTGGCCTTATTTCCTATTCCAATGCCTGTCAGTCATTTTCCAACGCTAATCCCCACCCCACCCCATCTTTAAGCCAAAGGTCTGTGTCTGTCCTTCTGTTTTCAGAATTGTTCCTGTAACCTTACAGGGAATCTCTGATTCTCCTGTTGCAACATTTGTTAAATCAAATCTGTTTTCAATCATTGAACTATTGCACTTTGATTCTCTTTGACAAGACCAGGTATCACCATCCATGGCAGTCACTACCTCTGACCTTCTTTGTCCTTTTCTCATGCATGCATGCCGTGAATATGCATACCCTATTGAATTGCAATGGCCAAATGGTGAAAACCGCTAATCACACCACCAGCAGTGCCAAGCCCTGTAAGACCTAAGAGTCCCATCTTGGCCTCTGTGTGCTACCTCTACATCTAAGCTTCTAGATGGACCATTGAGCGCACAGACTCCTGGCAGAGGAGTGGGGTTAGCATTGTGTTGAGCTTGCCTTTGCTTTGAACTCTGCTTTGCTGTGCCTTCAGCTAGATACCGTCACATTTAAGTCACCAAAGGAAGGGAAAGTAGAGGTCTCTACTGTCTTTCTGAACTAATGTGTTAACTGTACAAGGCATCTCTTTTTCAAAAAGGAAGTAAAAGTACAAATATTTATAGAAACATTTACTGGCTTTCTAAGGGTGGCTACTTGAAAGGGATAAATGGAACACTGGCTTGAGTTGATGAGTACAGCTGAGCTTGCCCCAGGCCTGGGCTGCAGAGGAAAGAGGAAATGCCAGGCCTCATTGCGCTCTGCTCTCTGAAAGCCTAAAGAGGCCGAGTCCACCAGGACATACAGCTGGAGGTTTTCAGGAACCCATTTGTGGAGTTAGAGCAATTCTTTTTCTTTTTAATTTTTGTTCTGTTTCTTTTATTATTTGACAATTTCATATATACTTATATTAACCAATACACTCAGTTGTCCCACCCCCTCCTGCTAGGTACCCCTGCACATCCTCCAGATGCCCTCCTTTCCTCTCTTTAGAATAAAAAGAATTTGTAATTTGGATGCCAGTCAATAAACATTTGAAGGACTTTAGATGAGATTTCCACAACAATTCTACGATCAATCTGGAGGAACAAACAAAATAAAAAAAAACTACAAAAACTCACGAGGTAAAAGAACACACAAGTGTGGCTGTGACTTTATTTCTCTGATTACAACAGTAATCAATACCCATTGAAAGCAATGAAATGTTTACAGGGATGCGACCAGAAGCATGGATTCTAGAGAACTCTGTATGACTCTAATCACAGCAGTTTCTTTCAGACATTTGCTTTTGTTTCTATCTTTTATGAAAATTGCGCCATAACCTGGTGGGAAAGTTCACAACTACAGTCTCAGCCCTTAAGAGATCATGATAGGAGAATTACCAAGCTTGAGGCTTGCTGGGGTTGTACATCAAGTCTCCATCTCAAAAACCAAAACCAAAGCCCAAACCAAACAAAAACAAATAAAAACAGTAGTACAAGGTGAGTCATAGCACCCAGTAACTTTAACGCAACAGGCTATGATGGCCACAGTTCTACACCAATACATACACACCCTCATCTAAATTTATGCTGCCCTGAATTCCACCAGAAAACTTTATTTGATGAAAACCCAATTTTTACTTCCCGAGTTGTATCTAATTTGTCATTATTACAAAGGTTCCTTAAATGTCAACTATAGTTGGAAGGTTTCTCCAGTCTCGCCCAGCCCCCACGGTCCCACAGCAAATTATAAAATAAAAATCATTCAGAGACTTAATATTATTTACAAACTCTATGACCTATGGCAGGCTTCTTGCTAGCTAGCTCATATAACTTAACCCTTTTGTATTACTCTATAAGTTGCCATGTGGCCGTGACTTACTGGTACTTTTACATCTTGCTTCTCTTGGCAGGGCCGGTGCCTCTCCTTTCTGCTTTTCTTCTTCCTGTCTCTCTCCTCAATTTCCCACCTAGCTATAACCTGACTTGCCATAGGCCAAACAGCTTTATTTATCAATCAGTTAGAGTAACACATATTCACAGCGTACAAAAGATATCCCACAGCAGTCAACTCTTAAGTTAAACACTCTCCAGATCTATCCGATGACTTTTGCTGTGAATTCCTAAAATTGTCTGGTATGTGACTCTCCCAAGTCTTTGTAAAAACTATCTCAGGGAATTCTCCCAAAAGCTTGGTAATTCCTGCTGTGCTTGTTAATTTCCTTTATCAACTTGGTTGGAATAAGAAGCACTTTGGATCTTAAGGGTGTATGGTAGTGTATGTGTATGTGTTGGGGGAGTTTCTCAGAAAAGACTTAACTGAGGAAGACCAACCCTGAAAGTGGAGGGCTCCATCCAGTGGGCTGATGTCTGAGCCTGAATAAAAATGACCAAATGGAGACAAGCATCTGAGGATTCTCATTCCTCTCTGCCTGGTTCCTGCTTGATGTCATGGACCAAGCTACTACGACAGCCATTACTTCCTGGCTATGACAGACTCAGAGCCCTCTGAGCTGTGAGGTAAAAGATATTCTTCCTTCTTTGAGTTGCTGTTTGTTGGGCATTTGGTAGCAACACAGAGAATATTAACTAAATACATATTTTCTCACCATGGGAAAATAATGCCCTCCCCAAACCTGTCCTCAGGATAGAGAAGATCACGTCAAAGACCTTTGCCCACAGCAGGAGTAGAACATATCTTCCTTCTTGAAATGAAGTCATTCTGTCTTCCTACAAGCTGCCATCAAATATCTTCATGTGCTTTTGCTGAATTGATGCATCTTTGTAGACTGTGAGTTTGGTTTTTTAGTTTTTGCTATTGTTGTTTTTGTTTTGTTTGTTTGTTTTGTTTTGAGACAGGGTGTAACCCTGGGTATCCTGAAACTCTCTCTTTATACTAGGCTGGCCTAGAACTCAAAGATCTGCCTACCTCTGCCTCCAGAGTGCTGGAATTAAAATGTGTACTCTGTGTGACTCACTATGTCACACTGTAGCTTCCATGACAAGATTTTTCCACTTTTTTCTTTTTTTTCTCTTAAATTTTATTTTGAGGTAGAAATTTCAAGGGCAGAAGGAAGATATGGAAAGATGGGAAGTGAATGGGATTGAGATGCATGATGTAAAAGACACAAAGAATAAATAAAAAGAGTTTAAAAAAAGGTGTGCACCTCTATGGCTGGTGACCTCAGAGTTCTTGATAGCTTGTTTTTCCTAGTCTGTTCTGTCCTGTCTTTACTGAGAGTGTTAAACTCATGAATTGAATTTCCCCTCTACTTTGTTAGGTGAGTTGAGCCAGAGAAACATTTCCAGTTCATATGAAGAATGAGGCCTCTTTAAATCTTGTTGAAAAGATCAGATCTGTGAAGCAGTTTCCTATACATAGTGGCTGCATCTGAATCAAGGGAGGGGGGTGTGCTAACTCCCGGTTCTGTGGGAGAAAGAACCATAGTTCAGAGACGAAAGACAGTGGGGTCAGAAGGGGGTGGGTTTCCTCCTTTTCCCTGACCAGGGTGCAAAGAGCATCCCTACTCCTCTGGTCAACACCAGACTTTCTGTCTCCCTTCCCTCACCTGTGGGTGAGGAAATATCACATGTGGTCTCCCAGCCTGCTGTGCCTGCCAGCTGAGACGGGTCAGGAGGCAGCCACGCAAGTAGAGAGGGCCTGCCACCCACTGACATGAGGGCCCTTATTGGTCTTGCTTAATAATAGTAAAGTCTTGCCACCTGTGTGGGGCAGAGCACCCCTGGGTTCAACCTCAGCACTGAAAAAGAAGATAAACACACCATTAAAAACTACATGTGTAGAGAGACCTGACTTGGTCCACATACTATCATCTTGCAAGCAAAGCCAGCAAGAGGCAGGTCACAGAAAGGCCTGCCTTCTCCCCAGTGCTTCTTCTTAAAGACTGAGCTATCCAGCTGTGGCCGGATGAGGCAGCTGAACTGGTTTAAGCCGATGAAGTTTGGGTACCATCTGCAGACCCAGGTCAGGGGCAGCAGTGGGTACCCAAGCTGCAATGCCTAAGGCCAACCCTGAAGTCAGATCACTCACAGTACAGCTAGTTTCCTGGTGCAGCAGTGTTACCACAGCCCGGGAAGCTCCTGGGACGCTGGTGTCAAATTCTGGAAGCTAATTGTCAAGGAAGGGAGACAGGATGCTCACGGCTCCAAACCAAAGAGCCATGGAGAATTGGACATTAGAATGTGATAAAAAAGACTTCCTTCATGGCGGAGTGTTTCCTCTAAGCCATAGGAGGGCAGACTCCCTCGTGTCCACACTGTCTAGACAAGCTCTCTGGATCCCGCCGTGCCCTGCATGTGGGTGTCACGTTGCATTAGTATTCCAACCTGCCAGTGAGGCAAAACTATCACATGGGACCCACCAGCCTGTGCAAGAGAGCGGGTAGGTCTCAGGGCAGCCTCCTACGGGGCCTGTGAGCGGAGCTCCTGGACAGAGCAGACACACTTGACAGTCAGACCCTGACCCTCATTCCTGCCCTCATATTCCCACAGCAATCCTGGCCAGGCTTCTGGATATTGGTAAGTGGAGAGGGTCTAGTTTGTATTTCCCTGAAAGAGCGGTTGAATTCTGCTTGCCATCATAGCCGGGGCTGTTGAAATGATCGTCTCATTTTCTTTGGCTGCTTGTCTGCCTCCAATAGCTAAGGTCATCGATAAGGAGGCTGTCCAGTCCGTAAAGATCAGGTGATTAGTGTTATTACCTGACTGGCTCTCCTACTCGCCATGCCTCCACAGAGGATTTCCGGTTGGTAGGTGTATGGCTAGTGCAACACACCAGAGGCAGTGTTGAGTCCAGGAGCAAACAACTTGGGCCAACCTGGGCTCTGGGTCAGGGTAACCTCGGAACCTTTGTTTGAAAACCCCTCCAAGCAAGCTCAGAGTCACAGCTGACCACATCTCACTGCAGAAGGTATCTTCTGGAGATGCTATGCTTTATAGATGTGGCAGTTCAATGGCAAAATGTTTGAACTTGGCCGAGTATCCCACAGAGCAGCCTGTCCTTCTCTTGGTGGTTCCTGCCATAAGCATCAGCAGGGCACACTCTGGTGTGGGACTTTATAGAAGGGGGCATTTTTCTTTTGCATGGTAACACAAAGGAGTAAGAACCAGGGGCCACCATGCCTGCCTGCCAATGGGAGTGGCCAGCCAGACACTGCAGCTTGTAGATAGGTGAAGGTTCTTTGAATAGCCATGTAACTCCATCAGGGCCGGAAGAAATCCAAAGGAAACCTCAGACCAAACCAAGAACAGTGAACCATGTGTGTGAAGCAGCTGTGGAGTCATGGAGCCTGGGGCCTGCACTTGTCCAGGGAAAGAACCAGACACAGATTCTAGAGGGTTGAGAGACACACTTTGCTGTTGTTCATCGTTAGAACCCAGCTTGACAGAGTTAGTTCTCCAAAGACCACTGGCATTTATATGGAAGCAGAACACTGAAATGAGAATGGGCCCATGGTGGTACAGCTCCTTCTCCAGGAGGCCAAGGCACAGTTGGCTTTGTTTATTTCCATGTGAGGTGCAGGCCCTCAGACCCAGAGCTGCACACGTACGAAGTTTGCCCTTTGTTCCCAAGTGCATCCTCAGCCCCCACAGGGGAGTTCTTGCAGGCAGAAGTGGGGAGGATGGGGTTACAAATTTTGTAGCCACAATCTTTGTCACTGAAGATCAAGAGAAAAAGTGACATCAGGCCCTGGGCAAAGTTTCCAGAGAGGTGTTCTTGCAGAAGTGCTTTCCCTGTGGGACTGATGGGTACTCTACACAGCCCTGGGCTCTGGTAGAGCCTCTGAGCACAGTGACCATCAACCCATCAGCTGCTTCCACTTGTGAGGTTTTCTGTCTCACCCTCTGCCTTTACTCGCTTTCCCCTGTCAGTGTTCACACAGGCACCCCCACTTTGCTCCAATGATCTTCACATTCTGCCCACACCTTGTCCCTTGTGGCTCCTGTTGGCCTTCATGGGTGTCATGGCTGTTCTGAAGGCTCATCACCACTCTAGATTCTGCAGGTGACCTTCTTGGCCACTCCCATTTCTCCACAGTCCCAGCTGAGTCACACACATCCACAGACCACACTGAGGGTGTGTGGACGCCCTCCATCCGGCTGCCCTGGATCTCTCATTACTCTGTGATGCCAGACCTCATCCACTTCCAATGATATCCAGCTCCTCTTAGGAGTCCCTCAGGTATTGGGGTTCAGGATAAACTCAGAGAAGGCCAGCTTTCCAGGCCTCCCGGGCCAGCATCCCACGCTCTATCCGCCTGTTGGAGGTGCCCAGCTCCATGCTGCACAGGCCACGAAGCCCTGTCTTGGTGGCATGGCGATGAAGGTCCCTGACATCACTCCCGCTCGAGTGAAGGAGATGATGTCCAGGAAGAATGGCCAACTATCACCCCAAAGCCATCCTGCTGCAGAATTCCCTTCCTCCAGCAGCAGAGCAAGTCTGCCAGATGGCTGGTGGCGTCATTGATAAGTGGCCATCATCTACCAGTAAGGACAGCAGGGAGGGATGTCCCTCGTGTTCACATCCGCTCTGGGTGTCGAGAACTACACAGACAGTCATCAGAGGGAGACCTGCTGGAGCCCCTTTCCCTGACACGAGCAGTCCTCGGCAGGACCCTGGAAAGCCGTTTCCTGTGCCGTGCAGTGTAATAAGAGCCACAGACTCTCGAGCTGTGAGCTGCACAAGAGGAAACTGGAATGCGGAGACAGCCCGATGTAATTAATCATCGCACCGATGCCTGTCAAGCTCCTTTCTGGGCCGACACCGCTGTCAATTACAGCCAGCCCTCCACCATCTGTAATTGTTTAAAATAGCGCCCTGTACCAGGACCCACGTTAACACTTGTTCCTCATTTACACCTCCTGGAGTACACTCGGTAAGGCGTGCCGCTCGGCCTGGGCTCTGCAGCTCCTGTCCACCTCCGAACAAAACGTTGCCAGCCCATACGAACACTCAGCAAGGCGCCTGGGCTGTGTGATGAGATCCGAGACCTCGGACTTCATTTCCAGTCAGAATTCCAGCAGCCAGGCTGAGCACTGGCCAAGAGCTCAGCTCAAGTGGGAGAAAGTTGTTGCCTTTCCATTTCGGGGCAAATGTTGCACATAAATCACGTGTTGCCTGGCCAGAAGGCTTTCCCAGGCCTTCAACCAAATGTCCACACCCAAAACACTTTGATCAGTCATATGTTCTTGTAGCCATGTCCACAGACCTTGACATCAAAAACAGGCAGTGGAGAGCTGTGTGTGAGGGTGCACACCCGCCCAGGCCACAGGCAGTACATTCATGAGGAGGAGACCTCCAAGATTAAGCTTTTCTGACATTTCTAAGTACAGCTACTGAACAGGTTTTATTTATTTCATTGACTGATGACACATAGGGGCATTCTTAGCTGAAATAAACTTCAAAATTACATAAAAGGACAATGGAAGAACCAAGTGCATTCCAAATAGTAACTGCAAATATCGTGCCCTCCAGCTGTCAAGCCTTTCATCCCTGCACTGCCCTGCATGTCTGCAGGACCTGGTGGCTGCTCTCAATAAAGAGAGGAGAAGGGGTGGAGGGGAGGGGATAGAGGGGAGGAGTTGACGAAAGGGTGAGGGAGGCAAGAAAAGGCAAGGGAAAAAGAGGATTGAGGGGAGATGGAGGATATAGAAGCAAGGGAAGAGGGAGAAGGGACCTGAATAGGAGGAGAAAAGAGAGGAAACTGGGGAGTAGATGAGATAGGAGAGAGGAGGGCATGGAAGGGAAGGGAGAGGAAAGAGAGGAGGAGGGGGAAGGAGTAGACAGAAGAGGAGAAGAGAGAAAAGACGTGGGAAGGAGAGGGGAGGGGAGGGGAGAGGGGAAACAGCTGTAAGGGAGAGAGAAAAGGCGGGAAGTAGCTCCCCGTGGTGCTGGGAATGCAGCCTGGATCTGGAGTGGCTGCAAAGGCCCTTGTATTGAAGGTCTGGTTCTCAGGGTAGTAGTTTGGCATTCAGTAAGGTTCGCACTCTATAATCTAAATCTGGCTTGCAGACCAGCAGCCCAGAGCCTGTGTCTAAAGACCTGTGTCTAAGGGTTCAGTGTTTGGCTTTTCCTGTTCATGTCTTCAGTAGAGTGGCAGCAGAGCTTGATGCCAGCATTCAAGCTCCTCCACATGCCTCTTTCCGTGACTGTACGACAGAGTGGCCTTGTTCTAGCAGCTGGACATTGGTGTGTGATAATTTGCCCTTCCCCTCAGTTCTTCAAAAGTGTATGGGTTGCTAAGAGTCTCTATCCCATGGGACAATATGGTCAAACGCTAAAGGGAGCTTGTTTTTATTTTTGTCCCAAATTAATATAGGAACAAGAAAAGCTCTTTAGGCCTCTTGAAATCGACAGCCCACTTCCAACCTAGAATATTCCACACAGTTCAGGAAGAAGGCTCAGGTAAGCACCATCCGCTGGCAGCTAAAGAAGAGATTGTTTTTGCTTTGACAAATAGACATCAATGTATATCAGCTCAGTCAGTGCCCTGTTTAAAATAATATATTATTTGTAGATTTTGCATATGGTTTTGTATAGATGAGGACTGTTCCTGAATAGTCATTCTTGAACTTCCAGGTCACTAGTAGATTTGATATGTCGTTGGATAACCAACGTGCCAAAAGAAGAATTGACAACTTTGTTTTAAGATACTAACCTTAACTACATGCTTAGTAGCTATTTAATTATGATGTCCAGTTTTACATGTCAAAATAAAGATGGGAGTAGGGGCTGGGGATGCAGCTCAGTTGGTAGAGTGTTTGCCTCGCATGCATGAAGCCTTGGGTTCAATCATCAGAACCTTGTAGATCAGACATAGTGGTGCATGCCTCTGATCCCTGTACTCAGGAGGTAGAGTAACGAAGATCAGAGTTCAAAATCATCCTCAGCTACATACCAAGTCTGAAGTGTAGCCTTGGGCTATATGAAACCCTGCCTCAAAACAAACATCAAAAATAAATCATGGAAATGCTCAATTGTTAACTTTTATTCTAGGGATCTAGAGGACTCTGAGGAGAAAATTGGGGCCACATTTCTGCAATGTGCATGTTGGTGAGGACAGGATTTTTGCAAGCATGTTTCCTGTCTCCTATGTCCTCTTCCATCCTCCCAACTGTCTAAGGGAGGATTCATCCTTCATATAAGATAAGAGGCTGGTGGACAGGGCTGGATAGAGCATCCTGGAAGGTGAGCATCTTGCCAGAGAAAAGGTTTGGGCTAACAGCAAACCAGACATCATGGAGAGCAAGAGATTGCATCATTATAATTATTGTGAAGGTAAAAAGTTAGCCCTCCACTGTTGAGAGATATTTGATTACACTGTGAAAAGATGTATCACCGTGATTGGTTTAATGAAAAGCTAAACAGCTAATAGACAGGGGTATAGGTTGGACTTCTGGTTAGAGAGAACTCTGGGAAGAAGAAGGCAGAGTTGCCAGCAAGAGCAGTACAGAGAGATGGGTTAATTTAAGTTATAAGAGCTAGTGGGACAAGCCTAGGCTAAGGCTGAGCTTTCATAATTAATACTAAGTTTCTGTGTCATTATTTGCAAGCTGGCAGCCCCAAAAAAATCCGTCTACATTCAACAAAGTGTTTGCAGCCCCTACTTCAGTGGCCCAGGTCTGGCTTGTTATTGCTTTTCAATCCCAAGAGCATCGTGTGCTGCAGAACCTGTCAGAAACGCAGCTTTGGAAAACTTTTCTGTTTGTTTCCCTTCCTTATCCCCTGCAGCACTTCATCAAGCTCTGTCAATCTCACTTGACATTTCTTTAAAGCCTATGGGAGAAGATTCCCTGATTTTCTCTCCCCTCTTTGTAAGAAAACACTTCTGTTTCAGTTTTATCATTATCAATAACCTAATAATGAGTGGTTGTTTGATGGGAGTCTACTTTTTTTGACACTAGAAAACAAGGGACAAGGAGCCTTATTTGTACGTCCAAGGCCCCTGGGGAAGAGCAGTTTGCCCATTCTGTCCCACCTTCTACGTCACACTTCAGATAGGGGTAGAAGGGTCCTGGAAGTTGCATTTTTAGAAAGCATCTGAGAGTTACCTAAAAGCCAGGTAGGGGCTGATATGATCTTGGGCTTATATCCACACTTTTGCCAGTTCTTCACAAGAATGCTATCATCTGTTCATCAAATGTGTAGACCAGGGCTGGATTTGTGGAGCAGCCCTGAGCTCAGGAAGCTTAGGACTCTCACACCTTCACTCAACCCACAAATGCATCCTGTACCAAGGATAAGATCCTTCAGTGCCTGGCTTTGGTCATCTCAAAGTGTCAGTGTCTCCCATCCAGTAATGTGGGTGATGCAGTAGAAGGCAAGAGACTTCCTAGATGCTTTGTGCCCCGTAACTCTGCCCTGTCTTCCAACAAACCCTTGATCCAACTGCAGAGCCAGAACAAAGCTTGTTTTCTGCGTCTGACACATGAACACCATCTGGAGAGAAAAGCCCTCGGATAATTGAATGTGATATTATAATTCAGGCCTTTTATCCTAGGATGGCAGCTTCCCAGCCTTCCCAGCTGCCCTTCACAAACTTGTTCCATGACTGCACTCCTGGACAGGGGTTGCAAGTGTGATTGTGGGCAAGATTTGATGGCTCATGGGAATGCATGCCCGATGGCCTCTTCTTACAATTGATCACCAAGATTAACATCTCTCCTGAGCAGCCCAGGCATTCCCTATAGCAGGTAAAACATGTTTGCTCTTAAATGTGAACAGATACAGAATACAGGATTTAATTTCCTTTAATTGACAGTAGGTTCCTTTCTGTTCAGCATGTGGAGAATGGGTTTCCACTAACCATCAAAAAGTTGTTTTTGGGGTCTGGGGAGATGGCACGTGAATGAAGTACTAGCTGAACAATAATGAAGACTGAAACGGAGTCTCCGGCACAGAAATAAAATTTAGGTGGGTGTGGCAGCCTACAGCAAGCTGGCTAGCTAGACAAATCTCATCCTCAAATACTGGGGATTAGGAGACACAGCCTCAGTGAATAAGATGGAGCATAATTGAGGACAATTCCACACTTCAGCCTTGATCATCTATCCCCACACACATGTAGTACACATCAATGTGCTCACACACACACATGCAAAACATGTATACACCAACACACACACACACACACACACACACACACACACACACACACACACACACACACACAAATACAGGCAAAGAAAGTTCACTATCTGTCAATACCTGCATACTGTGCATTCTTAAATAATTTTGCACGGACAAGAATCTGAAGAACATGTAAACCAGCACCATCAGAGTAGGAATTAGTGATCTCTTCTCTAAATGTGTGACTGCCAGAGCTTCCGTGTCAGAATCTCAGGACATGGATTTCCCCGACTCCTTACCAGAAAAGTGCCTTTTGTGATGGAGTTGCTCTCTAAGCATTGCTAGTGAGCTTTGCATGCCTCCTCAAATGCTTACCAGGGACCCAGACTACGGGAGAGAAGACTTGACCTCTAGGATTTTAGGGCTACAGACCCTCTAGGAGGTTCTCCTTCCTGAGCAACTACCACCTTCTCTGAACACACTTGTAAAAACCGTGGATGAGTTAGAGCTGGGTGCATGGGTGCTCGTTAGGGTGTGCGTGCCTGCCTATGTGTGTGTTCTTCTCTACGTGCCAGGCTTTGTGTGGAAACATTCACAAACAAATCTTTAGGTACCAATGTTTAGGTACATTATAAACAAGGTATTTGGGCAAGTGGCAATGAGGTCTAGTAGCTACAACTGTGCACACACGGCTCTGCTTGTAAGATTTGAAATGTCCGTATTCATGTGAACACTCACGGGTTCCAGTCTTCATGGGCTTGTGACATACGCACATCTAGAGAAGGGGGACCACTTGGGCAGCTTCCAGAGCTGCTTGACATGCCTGAGGCTGGCAAAGCAAACCTGGAAAGAAAGTACATGTGCTGGTCAGTTTTTATCAACTTGACACATGCCAGAATCACCTGAGAAGTTCTTCAACTAAGAAATTGCCTTCATCAGATTGGTCTGTGGGCATGATTGTTCATAGGCATTTTCTTGATTAATGATTAATGGGCAGTGCCACCCCTCAGCAGGTGGTCCTGGGTTGTATAAAAAAGCAGACTGAGCAAGTCATGAAGAATGGGCCAGTAAGCAATGTTTCTCCACGGTCTCTGCTTCAGTTTTTGCCTCCAGATTCCTGCCTTGGTTTCCCTCCATGATGGCCTACAACCCAGAAGTCAAATAAACCCTAAGTTACTTTTTGCTGAAGGGGGTTATCCCACCAACAGAAAGCAAACTGGAGCAGTGCAGGATAAGGTTATCACTTAGGACCCCACTGATGGGAAAAGAAAGATAGGGGTGTTCTTGGGAGAATGAGCACAAAAGAGGGATATCTGTCTGGGACTGATATTTCAGGAGCTTTGTAGGGCTACAGGAGTGGCAGGCTCCCTGCTCCCATGTTTCAGTTCCCTTCAGAGGGGCTAAGAGACTGTTCCCAGACCTGAGACGTGGCCATCCTTATTCTCTGCATACCAGTTACTCAGGACCCCAGCCCCACCCCCAGGAGTGAGTGACAAGGATGTACAGGCTGATGTTGAGTCCTTTGATCTGCCTGAGATGGTCACCAGATGGGAGACAGAACCAATAATCTGTAAAGAGTGCATTTGAAAATCACTTTGTCTTATTCAGTTTCCTGCCAGCTCCTTGTGAAGGAAGAAGGTCACCATGAGCTTGGGTGTCAGCTGTTGGGGAGAGTAGGCTGCCTTGGGAGATGTCAGAAACAGACAGGCAAAACCCGGGAGCCTCTCAGTCAGGAGGACTCAGGGGTACCCAGGGAGGATCATCCACCACTGCTTACCACTCTGGCAAGGAATGGAGAGACAAGGGTTTGGAAACTTTCCTGCACACCTCATCCTCATCACCCCAGCAACCGCAAAGGACTTTTTAGTCTTAGTCCTCAGCTGAGTCTAAGAGACTTACAGAATGATTTTAAAAATTGCCCCTGAATTCTGTACTTATAAAGACTGCATTTTCTGCTGGAACGCTGATGACAAGAGGCAAAGATGAAAGACTGTATAAACACAGTTGTACAGGCAGAGGCAGACGAAAGTGAGGCCACTGATGTTTACATCTGAGCAATGGGTCTAGTAGAAACTCCTTGAGAAGGCAATTCAAGAGCCTTTAATTGAATATATCAGGGTTTCAATGTGGAAGTATTTAGATGGACTTTCTGAGTAGATCAGGGTTTCAAAGGAAGTATTTAGATGAACTTTCTAAAGACTGGATGTCTCCTAAAGATTATAGGTTCCGGAGATGGCTCAGCAGGTAAGCAGATGCAGCAGCAGTGTGAGGATTGGACCAGTCTCTGGAACCCACTTGGCAGCCCGACTGCAATCCCAGTGTTTTGGAGCCAGAGATGGAGAACCACAGACAAGCTGGCTGGCTACACTGGCTGTGTCAGTGAGCTCAGGGATCAAGTGAGAGACTCTACTTCAATATGCAAGGTGGAGAGTGATTGAGGGGTTGGGGATTTAGCTCAGTGGTAGAGCGCTTGCCTAGCAAGCACAAGGCCCTGGGTTCGATCCTCAGCTCAAAAAAAAAAAAAAAAAGAGAGAGTGATTGAAGAAGATAGCTGACATAACTTCTGGCCTTCACATGCATGTGCACACACATACTTATGTACCACACACACACATGCACACCAAAGAAACACTCATATGCACATGCACAGCACCCTACATACATATGCACACACACACACACAAAAAAAAAAAAACTGAGTAGTTCATTAAAAACAAATAGGTATTTAAAATTTGTTTTTGGTGGACTCAACCTGTATCAAATGCAGTGAAATGGGGAGAGACTGCTGCCAGCACAAGGCCACAGCCACACTTACCCCTTGTGCTAAATATTACCAGTGATCTGCCAGGTATATGCATTTTTCTGGCCTGGTGCATGGTACAGACATGCATCTAAGCCTTGCACAGAGCTCCTGAGAAGACCAGTGGGTGAACCTGGACACTGGCTCCTGATTAAATACTTCAACAGTTGTCTTTGGTATGCAGTGATCTGATGCACATGACCCACTAAAGAAGGTCATTGGCTGCTCATGGACAGGTTACAAGTAAGTTGAAAGTGCAGCCAGACAAGAACCTGAACTTGTTGCCATCACTGGACTTCTGAGGGACAGCAATGACACCAGGTGTTCAAGTCACCCAAACCTAAGCTTTCAATGCGTTACTAATGTGATGCAAACAGCTTGTCTGAAGAAGTGACATCTTCCTTGCCTTGGTCACTGATGGATTAAGATGAGAGTTAAACCCTTGATTGACAAATCACAAGTCCCCATCACCACGTAGAATGGATTTCTCATGCCCACCCCACTCATGCTGACGCAGCATGCCATGTTGTCATATTTATTGTCACTTTGCGTTGGCTGCTACAGATGGCATCATGCAGGGCATGGCTCCTGGGTATACCTAAAAGCCAGAAGATGTGGGCCTGCAGTGATCCTGGTCCCCTCCCTTGGGATCTTGGTGGCATTTCACTGCATTAGTCCAAGAGAAACCACCTCCTGGTGACAGTGTCACCAGTGATGAGCTTGTGTCCACTGATGAGTGCCTACATCACAAGGTAACCTCCACTTCCCCAATGCCGTGAACGTTAGAATGGATGCAATCCTTTAGTGAAGCAGGAGCCTTCAGTCCCTGGCACGTTACACAAAGTACCTGCCTAGCCACCTCTCTCTCGGGAACCTGCCAGATTCAGCACAGGGGAAGCTGGCAGAATCTGAAAAGGTGCGTGGACATGGTGGAGGAAATGACCTGGGGGAAGTGTCTATGGCCACTTGTTCATGCATTTAAAAGATTGCCTTTTCAGAAAGAATCTGTGAGCAAGTCATTAAGTTGGGGTGGGCGTGTGTGATAAGGAGGGATGTTCTCTACACTTAGGAACCCTCAGCCAAATGCAGAGGGAGGACCCAGGAAGCCGTGTAGTGGGGCATTGACAAGGAGGGCACACAGGGCATTTGCATGTGAAAGAAAGAAAAATAAAGGTGGCCAGAGTCTCTCTCTCACCTGAAGAGCAGAGGTTGTTGAGACATGGCTGTGGAAACATCTCTAAAACACTCAAAGGGCAAGCATCTGGAGTGCATGTGATGTATTTGAAGAAGATACTAAAATATTTTAACAGGATCCACATTAAAGGCTACTAAAATGTATCACTGATGCATGAAAAACAGAAATTATGCCTTTACGTATTCCTTCATCTCACGATGGATTTATTTAGGTGCAAGGAAAACCAAGGTACATAAATATACATTTAATATTCTGCCTCAGAAAAGCTGATGTGTGTATGTGTGCCTGTGTGCATGAATGCACATGTGTACATGTGACTTGTGCATGTGTGTGGTATGTACTCCCTAGGCTCTAAAGCCTGTGAGAGATTTCTTAACCTGGTGACCAATTCTAGTCCCCAGAATTCCTATGGAAACTGTGTGTCTGGTAATTATTCTCCCGACCTTATTAGCATAATGATGGCCTCCTTCCTTGGTGCTTCATTTTTATCCACTATCTCCCAGAGGTCTTTAAGCTTGTTAATAATCATTACAGATAGCCAATGGAGTGAATCACGGCTAAAATGAACTCACCTGAACTAAAGAGATTAACCCTGCTCAAGCCTGAAGTGCCCCATAAGTATTCATCAAAAGTCCCTTCGCATCAGCAAATAAAAAATAAAGAGAGTTACAGGGAAATTACCCCGCATGGGAACACATATTTTCCCTTCAGTGAATGTCTTCCTCCAAGTGGTTCCATCCATAATTAGCATTGCCAGGCACACTCCAGGCTGCTCCAGCTTGCACATCCTACAGATGGAGCTGGGACTTTCTCCATGCCTCAGCATTTTGCAAGATGCCACCATGTTACTGTTAGCCAGCATGGCTCTGTATGAAATGACATCCTAGCAATGGGGCACGGGAAGAAAGCTAAGCCGTTCTTCAAACGTTGCCTAATTAACTTGGTTCTTCTCTGTTTTGCTTACTTTTGTAATCCTAATCTGGGCACAGGAAATTGTTTATGACTCTTGCCCTGGCCTGTTCTCTGGCTTGGCTGGCTCTTGGCTACTCTGAGCTTCCATCCTTCCTGGGTAGTGTTCTCATGCTGTTGCGAGCAGAGGACATGCGATCCACAGGGAGGGGGAACTGGCTGGCTGCAGACCAAAGGCCACTGGCAGCCAGGTTCACCCTGAGGATTTTTCCATCCTGACCGCTGTCTCTCTGGTGAGTTCAAACACTCAGCAAGAACCTTTCAGCATGCGTCTGCCTCTTGTTGGCTGGTTGTTAAGAGCAGCTTAGGGGAGATGAGCACCCTTTGCAAAACCACAAGAAGTCACCCAGTATATGTGCAGCATAAGAACTCTGGTGGGAGATGTAAATGACAGACAGGAAGGAGAGAGGGAGGGAAAGACTAGGAAGAAAGTGAGAAGGCCAAAGACACCTGACAGGAAGGCATCATTCCATGCCTAGTGTCTCTGGTGCCCTTCTTGCCCCCATCCTGAGGCCGTCTCATAGGGAGAGTAGCCCAGAAGGAGGTTCCCAAACTTCCTGTCCTGAAAGAAACCTCAGTAATAGAGTAGAAGGAAGGCAGGTCCTGGTACAACATTTGGTATGAGCCTCTGGTCTCAGCTCAACCACGACCAGTATATTATTATGATTATTATTATGATTATTATTATTATTATACATGTATTTTTATTAAATAGTGTTATACAATATATTTTGATCATGATCCCCACATCATCTCTTCCAAAGTCCTCTCCATCTCCCTAGCCACAGACAGGTCCTGTGTCTTCATGTTGCCATGAAGGTCCCACCCCCACAGGCACATGTCACACTATCTCTGGGCCCACAGAAATATCCTGCACATTCTTATTACACTCCAAGGGGCCCATATAACAACGACCTTCAAAGAACTCAGGTCTTCTCTCATGTTCCCTGGCATTTTCCAACTCCAGCTATGACCACAATGAGCACCTTGCTGCTCTGCCTTACATGTGAGTACCTGTACTTGAGCACATATTCACATGAACACACACACACACACACACACACACACACACACACTTTTTGATACTTCATATCTCAGATGTTGTTCGGTGTGTTTCATCTCATAAACGCTGGGGAGCTGAGGGTGGGTTTCAATAGAAAAATGGATGAAAGATAAGAGCTAAATAGATGATGAACAGATAGGTGCATAGGTAGATGACAGGTAGATAGAGGATAGCTACAAAAGTGAACTGATGTCACAGGCACCCTGAGATAGCCATCAGTGACTTGTATCTGTCTCTCTCCACTCCTTTGGGTAAATACCCAGCTTTTTGCCTGGATTTGCGGTAATCCCATCTGTCTCCTCTCTTGACCATCCCCGGCCCACTTGGTCTTGTCTGCCCAATGCCTGTGCGTTTTCTCCCTCACTTACACACATGTTCTGCAAGCCTCCCCGACCTCCCAGGGAACAGCTGTACTTCCGGCTCCTCCCTGGAAGGGCTTCTGTAGATCTTGGGTCGGGTATTTTTGTCGTTGTTGGTTTCGTGCCTCCTGAGCCCAGGCACCCTTGTATACGTAAGTCTCTCTCTCTCTGCCTCAGCCGATTCCAGAGTCTAAGACCTCAGGGAGCACAGATGTGAAACACAAACACACTTCTCACCAGCAGGGCATTCAGATTGTGAGGCCATTTCACGAAAGTGTCTCGGGAACTTGAAAACGCTAAAGTGAAATGATAATCCACAGCGGCAGAGTCCATCCTGCTTTTAGATGGTTGCCGCTGCATCTCCACTTCCATTGGCCCCATCTCTTTCCTGTATAATTTTACATTCAGTTCCCTCCACCTTTCCATCCCTGCCCTGCCTTCCTGGGAGCCTCTGCAGCCTCAGCTCTGAGGAGCTTCTCCCTTTCTCAGTTCCTCAGCACATCCTAACTACTCTCCAGACTGAGGCAAAGGGATCCACCTCTAGTGACCACAGCATCAGTGCCTTCCAATCCTGTAGCCCCAGGTACATCCCAGTGTGGTCCTCATGGGTCTCAAATCCGTCAGCTTCTCATTTAGTTCTCATACCCAATCTGTACATGGCATGGCACCTTCTCACAGCCGGGTGCCTCCGAGGGGTATACCCCTTCAGCACCAGCCACGCAGTTCACCGGGAGCCTTTGCCATCCCTTCAGGATCATCACTGATGTCAGGGTATTCTCTGACGGGTTACCCCTTTAAAGGACCTAGGTGTCTCTAAACTCTCCAAATGCTGGCATCACTCCCCTCCCATAGCTTCTCTGAGCAGAGTGGGAAGGCTCTTCCTACAGGATCCATAGCCCTGGGGACATGCTTGTGCTGGGACACTCTCTTCACCTGACCTGGCCCTCACATTGGTCTTTAGAATCCAAGAGACCCAATGGAGTATATGCCAGACAAATGGGATTGTCAAAGTACAACAGAACACTTGCAGCTGGACTATGATCAGCTCCTCACAACTAAAAGCTTTGTTTCTTGTAAGCTTTAGAAGTCTTTCCCTCTATGGCAGTCATGTGAAATGGCAGCCATGAGGCCCAGCAATCTGAGAACTTGCAAACTTCCTCTTGGAACCTGTCTGTTCTGCTTCCAAGGCGTCCATGTCAATGCGACAGTCTCTCAAATCAATGACACCTGTGGATGTCCAATAAAGGAACGGCTTGAGAACAAGTGCAGGTATGGATCCCGGAACTCCAGAGCAACAGACAGAAACTGACCTCATCAGACAGTAAGTGGTTGGGGGAGCTGGGTGAGAAGACAAGCCTCACTTCTGCCATTATTCACTTAGCTCTCTTCGGATCCTTGATTTGCATGCTCTCTGGCTTCTAATTGACATGTCAGAATCCAAGCACTTGTGCTTGCACTGATTCTCTCAGCCCCATGATGAGTTCTGTTAGAGGCCTCAGAGCCAACTCTGGGAGTCCACAGGCTCAGCACAGAGTGCAAGTGTTTTCCGATAACCTCTTCTGGCAACTCTTAGCTATGTTTTTCCCCCAGTATTTAAATAAAAATCCTCTCATTCTTACATTAATCTTTCCAGACACAGGACTTTTGGTATTTGCATGTTCCTTGGACTGGAACCCATCTCCAGCCGAAGGTAGTTTTCTGTTTCATTGTTTTAATTTCTGTGCCTCTCTACCAGGATGCTGGGGCCCAGACATAGGCACTTGCTGAATCCAGAGCTATGGGCTCATAGCTCAGACAAAAGAGTGAGCAGAATAATTGTCACAAAGAGGCAGTTCTGGTTATTTATCCCACATTTCATCATATGGACAGATTTCCACTTGTTAGGAAATGATATCAAAGCACTTCAAACCAAGTCTCAGTTGCCACTGTAAAAATGGTTTCAGTTTAGTTATAAAGCTGTCTGAACTCTATTAAAGCTTCATTATTTCCTGCTTTTGTTTTATTCTATGACCCTTTGTTAGAAAAACAACAGGCTTCTAAAAACATTTTCCTAGGGCAATTTCCTCAAACATTTTCCTCCAACGCAATAGGTGTCTATGCACATAACATCAACAAAAATCCTTCAAGGAAAAGTCATCAAGCCCGATGCAATCCTATCCCACGAGGATCTTATTTTCGTAGACAGAAAATACATTCACAGAGGCAGGGAGCCTCCCAAGTACTGAAGGAAAGCACAGCCTACCTGCTCTGCTGCTGAAGTGTAGTGGCCCTGCAGCATCTAGGAGTGATCAGGACAGATAGTCCAGGACGAAGGGCAAATCAGAGGGCAGGAAGGGGCAGGTGAACACTGTGGAGGAAGGCGGGGGTCAAAGGAGATGGTAGCAGTTGATGACACAGATTCAGATGTGAGTATTGTGGGCCATCTTCACAATAGCAGCCACCCACAGCAGGTGTACGCCAACTCTCAGGGGCAGTGCTGGGTGATGGAGCTAAGGTGCCGTGGGGCATGCCCCCATACCTGCTGCCAACCACAGCAGGTCTCCAGAGGAGCCAGGGGGATGACAGCAGCTGTGAGGGGACGATGCAGGGCTTTCTGAACATGCTGCCTGGATGTGTCCCTTCTATAGGAGCTCATTTGACTTTTGATGTGTAGAATTTTCTGCACAGACAGAGATGGCAAATTCAAAGACAGAGGCAGTGAAGCTTTAGGACCCAGGGATGCTGTGTGTGCTGGAGTCGGAGTTCTTGCAGCAGGAGGGAAATTCACTTGAGGAATTAACCACTTCACCTGTCATCCTTACAGAGTCTACCAGGGTGGATGAGGAGGCACATAAAGATATGGACCCAGAGACAGCAGGAGCATGAATGACTTGGCCAGACTCCCAAGTGATCAGTCATCTCTTTAAATATTTGGTGCCATCCAGCAAGGCCCCTGATTTTAAAGAATAGAAGCCAACAATAGCTCCCATTCCATTAGGACCCACACAGCTGCTATGTGCTGAAGTCATATCAAAGTACTTTTAATGGTTACCTCGAAGCAAGCGCTGCCTTAAAGAGCACAGATCAAGAATCATTAGAAAGCTCTCACTGTGACTGAGAATCTGAGCTCCAGAATAGTTCAAGCATCACAAGCCAAAGGGTGTGGGGATAGCAAAATGTTCCTCTCTTTACCAATTCTGAAATGGTATTTAAGATACACGTTGGCTCATGTATGAATTAGAGTGCACATATAAAATTTAAACTATATTATCCAGAAAAGGTGTTGGGCTGAGGAAATCCACAGTCCCATAAGAGTCTTTTGAAATCTGTTTCAACAGGATACAAATCATATGAAATCCTCCCTCATAATTCAGTGGGTGTGTTTATTGTGCTCCTCCTAAGTCTGGTCATGATCTCTGGAAATTGGAGTTTGTATGCAGGATTATCTGTGATCTCCAAGCCTACATCACTCTGGCTTTTCAGACCTGTGTCCTCAAGTGTGAAAAGTGACAACAGTCCCACCTTACTGAGTCTCTGTAAGCCTCCACAGTGTCCCATGAGGGGACCACTCCTTCTTTGTGCTGAGCCCTATCAGTCATCTAACCTGTTTGAGAAAAGTCATTTTGAGATGGTGTGTCCAGCTTGTGACAAAGTAGGGAATATCATCAGAAGGGGCCATGTCTGTGGGATGTAATGACTCAAGACACTTAGGAAATATTAAAAACAAGTTCTGCAGGGCTGGAGAGATGGTTCAGTGATTAAGAATGCTTGATGCCCTTGCAGAGAACTGGGGTTCAGCTCCCAGCATCTATACCAGATGGCTCACAACTGGGTTTCATGGGTAGGTCATCTTCTTGTGGCCTCGAATGCACCTGTATATATATATATATATATATATTAAATGAACAAATCTTTAAAAGCAAGTTCTAGATCATCTCCAAATTTCAAGTATCCAAGAGACTCTCTGCCAACACAATGGTCCAAGGCTGCATCACTGTTAATTGGCTTTTCTAGTTGGAGCAATGTTGGGTTCACACTAAAACTGAGCAGAAAGTACAGAGGTCCCTCCTGCCCTCCTCATCCATACGCCACAGCCTCCCACCTCTAAGTTCACACCGATGAGGGACCTGCATGGAGAACTGTGTTGACACACACGGTTTTCACTCAAATCCCATTATTTGTACTAGCGTCTCCTCCTGTTCCATGGCCTTGGTGGCTGTGTGACAATGTGTGCCTTCTATCGTGGTGTCATGCATAATGTGGTCACTGCCCCAGAATTCCCTTGTACTCTGTTTGTCCATCCTCTCTCCCCCTGCTAGCTCCTAGCCACCTACTTTCTGTCCCATTTCAGAATGCCATGCATGGGGTGCATTAACTGGGATTTACTAAAGAAACAGGAATCTGTGGGAGAAAATCTGTGTAAACGGAGTGCAAAGTCAAAAGGAGTGGAGACTAACGTGTCACACCCCATAGTCAGCAAAGCGGCAGTCCACGGAAGTCTTGGATCAGGACTGATTTATTAAAGGATGACACGGATGTCACACATTCCTGAATACAGAACGAGGTAGTACCGCTGCCTCTTAGTCCATCAGGGGGGCATGGGGAAAGGTCCGAACCAGGTCACCAAGCTGTGGCATCAGTGACCTTCCACCGTCTAAGGGGCTGCATGCCCCTTCCTCCCCCTGCCCATTCCTAATGTTTCATGTATCCTTAGAGAAGACCGTGCCCATTGGGCCACCCCGCTCCATTCCATTGATTGTTAGATCAAATTGCCGAATTCTCACAAGTCAGCAATGTGTGCATCCATAGACCCAAGGGTGCTGATGCATCTACTGGGTCCCCACAACAAAGGTTCCACTTTTTTTGCAGGTCAACCCTTCCACTTTATTCAGGTTCTCTATACTTTGGGCTCAGCTTCTAACAGAAAAGAATATGCACCTTCATGGTGGGAAGAGCGGAGCCTCCTGCCCTGTATCCCAGGTCTTCTCCCCATTTACCAGGGAAGTAGATCTCTTCTTTCAGGGACTCCTCCTTTGGGAGCCTTTTCCCTCAGGGCATTCATTCCCTTTTGCCATGTAGGGGAGGCATCTTCCGGGCCTCTGTGCTTTTGTTTGAAGTTTTGATTTATGATTTTAAATGAATGTCGTTTATGGTGAAAATTTATAGACTGTTTTTAGCTTCTCAGTTTGATTTCTCCTCTGCTACGTCTTCTTATCTCACCGAGGCAGCTATTATTTGTCAGAAGAAATGGAGACAAATAGAAGGGGGCACGTTCTGCTTGTTCACACAGTGGAGACTGGATCTGGTGCTGACTATGGGATGTTCCCATAGGTCACAATTTATGCTCAGCCACACCAAACAACTGTTCCTTCTCAAGAAGCCTTCTGATGCTACTGTCCCCTGGCTTTCTGTCGTACCCCAGGAGCATCTACTCTATCCAGTGTCCTTATCTGAATCTAGTAGCAGCAGCAGGGCCCTTCCTGGAGACCACAGCAGCGTATGAGGACTAGCTGTCACTCACTTGTGAGGTGCACATCAGGGCCAGCCTTCTGCACAGCCCTCCTGAGGTTGCCTTCCTGAACTCTGCACAGGAGGACAAGGCAGGCACTTTTAGTGCCTCACAAGAAAGGGGAGGAAGTGGAGGCACAAACTGATGGCAGATGCCCCCAGGACCACAGCCCAGGACAGGGCAAAGGCTGAACAGGCCCCTGGAAGATCTACTTGGGCCCTGTAATGTGCACATGCACTCACTGCCCAGTAGGCTCCCACTGCTTTCAGGGCAGTATCTGCTGCTCTGGGAATACCTTTTATTCGACTCCATCCCAGCTCAGTGATGTGAAAACAGAGAGGCCCCTAAACCAGAATGAACTGGTGCATCCCCAGGAAGCAGTGGGAAGTGGCATTGTGCCCAGAAAAGTGATGACCGTGAGGGACATCCCTTCCATATAAACCAGAGAACTCACAAGCACGTGATGCAATGCCCATTTCCATACAGATGTGAGCCTTCAAAGGCTAAAAGTCTCCTCGAGGGATTGAGTAAAAATTTGTTGATGCCTCAGTGTGTGTCCTCATCCACCAACACTGAAGCCTTTTCCTGACAGGACCGCAGCAGGCAGAGATGGATCTGTGTGTGTCAGGTCTGATTTCACATCGACAGAGAACAGAAGTCTCTCCTTCAGTCCCATGCTGCTGTCACTAGGAGCCAGGCTCCACAGAGCCCAGTACAGGTTCTACATCACTTTACAGAAGCTGTGCATCCTCAGCCCACCTCCATTTCTACCTGTTGGCAGACATTTCCAATTCTTCTCCGTCAGGAGGATTGGGAAGTCTCTTCCCCCAAACCACAGGTGTCCCTGTCACCAAACCAAACGCCTGCATCATCCTTTATGACCACCAGGCAGGTGATGGGTCACCTACAGTGTGTGTAAGTGGCCCTGCTGGGCAGCACAAGGGACAGGTGTGGCTGACATTCTTGGGGATCTGCTTTCCAGTTCCTTGCCTTCCCATAGCCCTGGACAGACCGATAAGGCCTGCGTCTGCTGTCAGTCACTCACCAATTGCCACTTGAGCATGCATTTTTTCCAGGACCCTGTTTATCTCCACTTGGAGACCAGAAGGGGTTGTGAGCTGCTTCGGAGGAGAGTGTGAAAGCCATGTGAGGTGCCAAGCAGGGCTGTGGAGAGGAATGCACACCATCCCCCGAGCACAGCTAAGTGCCCCGGAACATCTTGGAATTCATTCTCCTTCTGTGTTGGAAGGCGGGGAAGGCAATATTGCCTCCTGCAAGGGGACATCCATCATGCCAGTGGAGTGGAGACACCATCACCTCCTTCAGATGCACAGACCAAGCAAGGAGTAGCAGATGCTTCTTTGATATTATAGGACCTAACAGGGACGCTGGAGCTTTCAGAGAAAAGTTGAGAGTTGATGTGACAGAGGAGAACTTGACAGTAGGCGTGGCTCAAGGCCAGAGACTGACAGGGGCTCTCGGGGACCACCAGCCTGTGGACATACAAAGGGGAATTCCCACCCATGGTGCTGCCGTCATGACCGGTTCCGACTGTCAGCCCTGTCAGCTCCTCAGTGGGGTTATGTAGCCTTTGGAATTTTCTGTGCAAATAATACCTGTTTTCAGAGGAGTAACTGGACCTGAAGACCCTCTGATTTTGAAGAAATGCACGCAAAAAGTCTTCTCATCACCCACCACTGTGTACCCCAACTCTTAGTTCTAGATGGAAATGCAAGCCCCTAGAGACTCCGTCAGCCTGCTAAGGATGGAAAAAAATTTATACTAACAAAGAGTGGGAGTGACCTGCCGAACAGACACCCCTCCCTACAGGTGCAGGTCTAGGCAGATGAGGTGAGCATGGAGTTTGTGACACAGAGTGAGGCTCCTAAGTCTGGCAGTCACAGGAAATAGCAACCAGGTGGATCTGAAAAGTCTGAGAAACAGGATCATGAGGTGCTGCTGTGTTGCAGAAAAGGAACAGGCAAGGTGCGTGACTCCTGGGTGGGCAGGTAAGAATCTAGGTGAGGTGGGTGACTCCTGGGTGGACAGGTAAGAATCTAGGTGAGGTGGGTGACTCCTGGGTGGGCAGGTAAGAATCTAGGTGAGGTGGGTGACTCCTGGGTGGACAGGTAAGAATCTAGGTGAGGTGGGTGACTCCTGAGTGGACAGGTAAGAATCTAGGTGAGGTGGGTGACTCCTGAGTGGACAGGTAAGAATCTAGGTGAGGTGGGTGACTCCTGGGTGGACAGGTAAGAATCTAGGTGAGGTGGGTGACTCCTGGGTGGACAGGTAAGAATCTAGGTGAGGTGGGTGACTCCTGGGTAGACAGGTAAGAATCTAGGTGAGGTGGGTGACTCCTGGGTGGACAGGTAAGAATCTAGGTGAGGTGGGTGACTCCTGGGTGGACAGGTAAGAATCTAGGTGAGGTGGGTGACTCCTGGGTGGACAGGTAAGAATCTAGGTGAGGTGGGTGACTCCTGGGTAGACAGGTAAGAATCTAGGTGAGGTGGGTGACTTTCCTCCTCTGCAGAGCAAGGAGGTAGCTTGGTGTGCACGGGTGAGCACTTGCTGGCAGATGCCAGTATTTCAATGTTAACTGTGAGCTTACTGCAAGATGCAGGGCTTCTCTGAGCTATGCCATCTGTGTGGTGCTGCTCTGGTCATCTCTCCTGTTTGCAGCAGGGTCCCATGCAGCCCACACTGGCCTTACACTCAGAATACAGCTAAGGATGTCCTTGAAATTTTGGATCCTCCTGCTTCTACCTCCCCTGTGTTGGAATTACAGCTGTATGTTGCCATACCTAGAGATCAAACCCAGGACCTTATGAATGCTAGGCAAGCATTCTACCAACACCCCCAGTGCCCATCATAGTGTTTGCAGGAGGAAAAATGAGGTTATTGGAGTTGTACTTCAGAGAGACCCCTGGGCAACAGGCAAAAGAACTCAAAGAAAGCTTGCTCACAGAAAGCCAGACTCCTGGAGAGAATGCGCAGGGCCTGCCCCTTACATTTGGAGGATGCTGCCACCGTATCCTACCCCCACAAATATCCTGTGACTATTTAGGCACACTAGCTTTAGTCTGTACAGACCCACCGTGGGAGGCCTGCAGCAGGGAATTCTTGCTATCATATGCCTTACCCGGACTGTCTTCATCAATTTTCTTTCCAGTTTCACAGCTCTTTTCACAGGTGTTACGGTGGGAGTGGTAATGATGGCGTATGGGTACCCAGTGCCTTGGAGTCTGCTTGGTCATGGATGCATCTGTGGCCCATGAAGAGTCAGTCTCAGCCTGAGGCCTCAAATGTGGGAGTTGCTGCCTCCAAGCCACCCTCATTCCTCCCATATTCCAGTGGGAAGATGTTGAAAGAGTCTTCCCTTTCGAAAAATGCATTACTCCAGTGTGGTGGTTTTTATAAGAGTGGCCTCCATAGACTCATATATTTGGATGCTTAGTCACCAGGGAGTGGCACTATTTGAAAGGATTGGGGGTGTGGCCTTGTTGGAGGAAGTGTGTCACTGGGGGTGGGCTTTGAGGCTTCAAAAGCCCATGCCAGACCCAATGGTTTTTCTCTCTCCAGATGCCTGTAGATCCAAATGTAGAACTCTCAACTGCCATGTCTAACTGTGTGCCACCATGTCCCACACCATGTCTAACTGTGTGCCACCATGTCCCACACCATGAGAATAATGGACTAAACCTTGAAACTGTAAGCAAGCCCCAATTAAATTTTTTTAAATAAGTGTTGCCATGGTCATGGTGTCTCTTAACAGCATTAGAACACTTATTAAGACATTCAGTCATATCTGTGTCTGTGGTGCAACATCCCTGGTGGCCTTGGAGCTTTCACTTAGAGACACAGCCTCCCCATACTGAGGGGAATGTCACCCATCTTTCTCAAGGGGCATACAGCCACCTGTTCTGAAGTGAAGATCAGGCAGGCATGAGGGATGTCTAACTGGCGCCAGGCTGCCTAGCCTGTGCAGGAGGTGTGCAGTCCTTCCAGGTCACGTTGTCACCGGATCTGCCTTGCATTCATGGTCTGCTCTACAGCAGTTGATGAAGCTGGTGCTTCTCCTTGCATGCTGGAGTAAGGGAGCCGGGCATGTGCTGGGGACCCAGCCATCTCAGAAACTCACTTCAAAATCCAGTTCAGACGTAGGATTCTTTTAGGGTGGGGCCTAAGAGTCAAGTTCTTAGAAGTGTGAAAAACACACCAGCTTTCTGGGTGGAAGTGCTTCGTGGGAATGTGGGTGGCTGGGGAATGTTTGTGGCTTAGAGCCCCACACAAACACCGCAAGTGCACTTCCAAACCAGCACAGACCACGGTGGGAGCTAGGGGCCTGCCAGCTCCTCTTTGGAGGATTTCTCTGAACTCCGGCTTTCCTGACTGCCAGCTCTGGGGCTCCAGGCTTCCAGAAAGACTCTGTTGAGGTACAGTGCAGCCCCCGCCCCCCATCTGAAGCTGGCTGGGTCAATTGCTGGTCTCCCTGGGGAACAGTATGGTTGCTGCTTGGAATGAGGGTAGACTCAGGTGTAGGAAATCAGCACAACCTTAAAAGTTCCTTTTTCATTTTCGAAATGAAACTTTCCCTTTCGAAAAATGCATTACTCCAGTGAGAAAGTTCACTTTCTCATTTTTCTTACTTTTCTGCAGTATTTGTGGGTTTTTCAGTAGTCATAGCATTCCAAAGAAGACTCTTAGGGGCCTGCTCCCAGACCCATGACAATCCACAAAAGGAAAGGCCACCATGCAGTTGAGATGGCATTCCACAGGCCCACCTGAGCCACCCTGTGACTGGTCTCCGGGCTCAGTTTCACCGTTGTCACCATCTGTTGGAATAATGAGATGATAGCTGGAGGCATGGGACTTGAAAGCAAGGCCTGAGGGGTGAGTGCTCAGAAATAAGCCAGAGGCATGAACCAGGGCAGGCAGAACAAGGCCAGACTGCCCCCAGGCCAGGCGAGGAAAGGAGCCAGGTGGTGGTGAGGCAGGGTGAGTGGAGGAGACAGGGTTAGCTGGAGCACGCAGGCAGACTCTGAGCTGGCCACCATCTCCATCACACCTCACATGGGTACCATCTTCAGTGACCCCCCCCCCAGTGCTCCCAGAACAGCATCCAGGGTTCCTGCAGAGGTGGAAAGACTTTATTTATACTTGTCCTGGGGTTCAGGCGGAATGCGACAGGCTACAGTCAAGTGTGTCAGCTAGTAACATGCGCCCACCCGTGCACTGCTCGTGTTTATGGTCAAACACGGCATAATACTAGCCACAATGACTCTGCAATGAGCGTAGTGGGCTGACAGTAGTCCCAAAAGATAAATGTACAGCGCAGTCCCTGAGGCGTAGGAATATGGTCTCACGTAAACTGAGTCTATTTACTACACGGATCTTCAGATCTGGAAGACCACTCTAGATCTTCTAGGTAGAACCTTTGTCCAAAGACAAGGATCCTTATTCAAGACAAGAGAACATTGACACAGACAGAGAGGAGAAGTTTATATGACCACAAAGGCAGAGGTCAGAGTGATGTGGCTACAAGTCAAGGTGTGCTGGCAGCCACCAACAAATAAGACATCACTAAGTTTCCTTCTCGGAAGCCTTTGCTGGGGGCAAAACCCTTTGGGCTTCCAACTCTGGGTTTGAGCTGCTGCAGAGGCATCTCTCCTTTAGGAAGCCACCCTCTTTATGTCTCTCTGTGACAGAATTCCATGATGCTTACCCACTCTGAAAGCGTTATTATCCTCACTGAAACCGTGCCAGCCTGGTGGCATGGGCAGACTGGCATCTAAACAGAACTAGAAAATAGCTCACGGTTCTCTCTAGGGTACCCGGGGGGGGGGGGGGGAGGGGGGCAGTGAAAGCTCCACCCACCCCAGCCCAGGGCCTGGTGTCAGGAATGGCCTGGCGGACAAGCTCTGAGCAGCTCCCTATCTCCCTGCTCCCTGCTTTGAGTACCTTGAGCCAGTGGAGGACTCTGTCTCCCCAGAGGTTCCTGGAACTTCCATGCCTCAGCTTCCTGATGGTGCCCACTACCTGCTAACTGTAAAACCTCAAACTAAAAGTCTCACATAGTAAGACAAAGACATTACCTTTGACATTTTGGTCATAGGTTGAACATTGTGTGGTAGAAAATGGCAAAGAAACAGAGGTATATAATGGAAGGACCTGGCCCCTGACCCTCACCAACTGCCCACTGGGCATCCTTCCCACAGAGAATATGCATATGTGTGTTTGCTTGCTTTGAGCAGTGTTGAGGATGAAACTCTTGCAAAGGGCAAGTGGGTCCTTCAACCGCAGCTGCAGAGGAGCGCACCATCCCAGGCCTTGGCTCCCCAAGGAGTTCTACTAGAGTCACCTACCGCCTCCTGTTTTTTGAATCGTTAACTCTTCCCATTTCATTTATAACTTTCTACCTATTCTTCATTCACAAACCTTAAAACAGAACCACGCATTAATCACTACCCTTGGAGGGTTCTGGGTTGTGTTGGGGAGCAGGGATCCCGGTACACTTGTGTGCGCCCTAAACTGCTGATCCAGTGGGCTCTGTCTTGCATTTGTTTTCTCCATGAGAAAATCTCCACAGTTGCAATAGTTTTCTCCTAGGAGCGATTTAGCAGCTGTGTAAATTTACAAGGTCACTCCAGGACCCTCAGAAGCCCAACTATTTAGGAACCCTGGGGTCATATTTCAAGTAAGTGTGCATTCCACCCCTAACCCAAAGCAGTCAGGACTTCCCACCCTTTAAAGAAAGATGTTCATCGATTCTCACCATAAGAACTTCAAAGACCTAGGAGGGCCAGCTGCCAGGCTGCTTCCTGATACTTCCTGAACACAGAGCCCCTCTTTTGCTTGGCCGTGGAAATGCTCAAGTTATCATGTGACTGACTGTCAGCAGGGCAAAATTCTATCCTGTTCTCCCACCCTTCTGCACTTGTTAAAAGTAATCATAGTTTGTATCCGTATCTAAACATGGATTTTCTTCCAGGATAGAGATGCTGATATTCCCCCAGATGGCTGCATAAATCATAGGTTATTAGGTTACCACCTCACACCAGTTCACATGTTGGAGACCCTGCTTGGAAAAGACAGGAGCTGAATTAGCACAGTGGGCAAGTCTCAGAGATGGAGCCGGCTACATGTGAATCCCTGTGCAGAGATATCACCCCGTCCCCTTCCTTCTCCCTCTGACCTCTGTCATCATAGAGGGTGAAGTCCTGAGTAGGGAGTAGGTTGCGCTCTATGAGCACAAGTTATAGGCAACATTTCACCTCAGCCTCAGTGGATCTTTTGAATGAGGGGAAGGTGGTGCCATTTCCTCAAATGAGGAGCCTGAATCCCTAGAGGATGACTTGCTTCCCAACCAGGAGCTGTTGGGAAGTTAGACTTCAGTTTTCTGCTTCTGGCACCTTTACTGGGGCCAACCCTCATGTATTTTTTGCTCAGGTTGGGATATCTGATAGAGTGGCTTCCCCAGTCATGAATCCTGGGCTCGCTTACCTACACACACTCCTCGAGGACAGCTTTGGGTAGGATAGAGGGAATGAGTTCTCTGTAGAGGTTTCCCCCTCTCTGCTCTGCTCCACTCGACGGACTTGTACCCTGGGCATGGGCCATATTCAATTAGAACCAATGATTTAAAAAGAATCTCTCAAGAGTCAAGAAAGAGACTAATATGTACCTCACCAGCCCTGAGTCTAGGCCTGATCTTCTTTCCACATAGAACCCAAGGGAGGGGAGTCCTGTGCAGACAAGAAGAAGCAGAACAGAGAAACAAATAGATAAATTAATGAGGAGCCAGACCCTACCCACTTAAAGCTAAGCCTCTGTATAACTAGTTTAGGGGGCTTCCCCACATCGTCAGCCTGTAACTCACTCAGTGGTCTTACAACAGAGCACAGATTTATCTGCTGCAAGTTCAAATACATAAGCGACATGAGAAGTCCCATGAATTATGAGAACTTTCTCCTTGGTTGGGGAGAAACTATGCAACACCTGCCTCCCCGCCTCCTTGGGTGGGGAGATCCCAGGAAGAAACAAAAATCCATTCTGGAAAGCTAATGAAGACGGCTCCTTCCACCGGGTTAAGAAAATAGCATCACTGCTTTTGGAAACAGCTCAGGAAGCTGGTGTGGCCAAGGCCCCAGGTGACCACTGCAGTCACATCACGCCTGTATAAAAGCTCTTGGTAAACACAGAAGGTAGGCTGGTCTGGCTGGGTGTGGACATAGTGCATAGGATGCATCCTGGCAGCATCTTGCTGCTCCATAGAGAAATGCCTTTAGGTGACTGGGGAAGAAGCAGGAGATATGGTAAGGATTTGAGACAACAATGGGGAAAATGGGAGACAGCAACCCTAGTGCTCATCACCCTATGCACAGATCAGAGCTCATGTGCACATTGTTCTTGTTTGCTTATTGTTTTCATAATTTTTTCTAGAGCTGGGAGCACATCCCTGTGGGCTACTTATTCATCTGAACTTATCTCTGCACAAAGGCTAGAGAATTGAGATGCTGAGAGTTAACGTCTGTCTAAAGGTAACGGACATGAGCCACATCTTAATAAGCCTCCCCCATGGGCATTGAGGCTTCCGTGGATTGGAACATTACTAAAACAACACCAACTATCTACTACCTTCTCTACAGCTTTGATATGGTCTCTGTTGACCAAGGAAGAAGAAAGTGATGGGTGAAATCATTCCCAGTAACCCAATACTTCTGTACGGCTTATTCTGAGCATTTGGGTCTCTTCTGGGGATTTACCTTAATGATATCATACTCAGTGAGTCTGGTTTAGATCAAACTAGGTTAAAGATCATGACTGTTAAGAAGTGATGTCATTAGATCCCATTACTAATAAAGTTAGGGTCACCATGAGTACAGCTTAGAATCCAGGCTTTGTTTATCTTCAACCTGCACCCAAACCTAAGTCTAAGTGATATCTAGACACCGGGAACTGACTGAAACCTAATAGCTTACAGATTTGCCTCATATAACCAGTGTGCAGAGATGTGTCACTTTCTGTGGTTTTTACATCATCAACTTAAATGCCCCAGTAGTGCCTTTGTCTGTTTCTACGATTAATGCATCCAGTCATACCTTACACTTTATTGTGTAAAATAACCTATTAAAATCAGAGGGAGGAATTTCTTAAAGTTTAAAAATACACAATGAGTCACAGCCACTTCCAAAAATAAAGAGGAGAGTACACATGTGAAGAAATAGACTGAAGGGCTGGGGAGATGAAGACCCAAGTTCAGTTCTCAGAACTAACATAGAAAATGCAGGGTCTTCTGCAGGAAGTGTGCAGTAGATGTGTCTGTGAGAGCTGGGCACTCTAGTGGGGGTGAAAGATTGTAAGAGCCAGAGGACCACGAATTCTGCTGTGAAATTGTGTCTTCTGTGTTTGACAGGCAAGCAACAGCCATGAAATCTCAACCATGTGGATGACCAAGACAGACCTGCACAATAGCAGTTCACATACCAAAGTAGATGGAGAGAAAAAAAAAAAATCTCACAGGACCGAATCACTGGACAAAGAGCTGCAGGCATTTAATGACTGCCAAGAAAGGAAGAATTAGTCATCTCCAGGGTGCCTTAATTCATTATCCAATAGTAAGTGAGTTAGCCCATCTCAAAGAGATTCCATCTCAGGAAAATTCCCAAATATGGAAGACACCTGAGGAATGATACCCTCCAGATTGTCCTCTGGCCTATACACACATGTACACGTACACATGCACACACACAAACATGCATGCATTTTTACATACACACTCAAAGAAACAAACTGGAGGATGTTCTCTTAGGGTGTTTGAAGCCATTCTAGGTCTCAAGAACTCTAAACAAAAAGGCCACCAACCAAATATAAGGGTGATGTCTCAGTTTGTGGTGATATTCTCACAAAGTGCCTGAGACTGGAAAATTTATAAAAGACAGGTTCTGGATTCCAGAACATCCAAGGAGGGGAGTCAAATGCATCTCTGCCTCTAAGAAGATGCTTATTGCCAGGTTAACAGGAGGATGAGGACTGTTACTCACATGGACCAGAGAGGGGCTGGTGTTACAGGGCCTCTTCAATTAGAGGTGTTGGTCCCAAGGACATTGGACTGTGCACAGGCTATGTCTTGTGACCGAATCACCTCTTGTCTCCTCCACTTCTCAGTACCGGCACTTGGGTGGCTGGGCTTGCACTTGTGGGAGTGGGAGGGGACTATAGGCAGAAATTTATGTGTCCAGCCAGCAACTCCAAAATACCCAGCAGCTGCTTCCCAAATAATTGACTCAGAGGCTTAATATTCCTTATAAATGATTGGCTAGTAGCTCAGACTTATTACTGACTAGTTCTTACACTTAAATTAACTTATAATTCTTATCTATGTTTAGTCACATGGCTTGTTAACTTTTCGAAGAACAGAATTATCTTGTTTCTTCTGTATCTGGATGGGGACTCCTGATTTTGCTCTTCCTCTTCCCAGCATCCCCTGGGTCTGGTTGTCACACCTATACTTCCTGCTTGGCTACCAGCCTGTCAGCTTTTTATTAACCATTTAGAGAAATGCATATTCACATTGTACAGAAGGATTATTTCACAGCAAGGGACACCAATGTCTGACCAAGAATATCAGTGTTTCTGTCCACAACAGCCTTTGGGAGACCCTTGACACCTCTTGGAGGCCCTTGGGAATTCAGTCCAGCAATGAAGTTGTCTGCTTCCTTGTGTGTCCTCCAGGGTCTCTCAGACTCTTCATTCAGCACAGCACTCCTCTACCACACCTAGCTGCTCTGCCTCTCACCTACCTGTCCAAGGAACATACGAACCAGTCAAAGTCATCCCTACCTGTCCAAGGAACATACGAACCAGTGTTCTTCAGAGGAACAGAACCAATGGAGTGGTCACTCATTACAAATGGAATTTAGTAGACTGTCTCACACGATGCCATCTGAGTTTTTCTAACACTGTCTGTCTTCACACTAGAGAGGTTGAAAATCAGTAACTTTTCTCAGTCTGGTGCTGAAGGCTAAAAAGATTCCTAGAGACTTACTGGCCTTCAGTCCCTGTTGGAAGCCAGAAGAAATGGACTCTGATGTCAGTGAAGGATGGTGGTGGCAGCAGTGGCAACATAGATGGATTTCCCCACAAGACACAAAGGACCATCGGGAAGAAGCCAGAGCTTAGTTTTCCTCATATCTGGGCCTCTTGCAGAAGGTGCTGCCCACATTCAGGCCTTTCCATTTTAAATACTTAAGATAATCCCTCCCAGGTGTGCCTAGAGTCTTCTAGATGATTCTAGATCTTATCAAGTTGGAAATCAATAATAACCAACACAAATACCCAACACAAGATAAACTGAGCCCAAATACAGATTCAGTGCACAAGCCTAAAAACATGGAAGCATCAACCAACTTGTCTGCCATATGCAGAGGACTCGTCCCAATGAAAGGAAAGCTTACCTTCTCCAGACATGTGGAAAGTTACCTTCACGAACCATGCACTGCTTCAAAAACAGCACAAAGCATGTTCTCTGACAAAGAGGTCTTGATGTCCAAAGCAACAGCAGCAACACGTTAGACAATTTCCACACATATGAAGAACAAGTGTTTATCAAACTACATCACCTAGGAATTGAGGAAGAAACCCGAGTGAAGAGAGGAAGCCTTTTAACTGAGTAGTCATGACAGCATCTGTGTTCACTCCTGAGGTGTAGCTTAATCAGTCAGGAGAGCAGCTCTGATGCCCATAAACATCGTTATCAGAGAGGGAAAATTCAAAATCAGCCTCCACCTCTACCCTAAGAAGATGAATGCATAAAAGAATACATCAGCATTTTATATTAACAAAACTTGATTCTCTATAAAATATAATAAACATAATCATTTCAATAAATACGCAATTTCTGTCCATTAAGACTTTTTAAACAGTAAAGGCATTTTAAAAGCCACCCTTTTAATACACAAGACTATATGAGGCAAGATATTCTTCAAATCACAAACAGAGCCAGATATGCAAATGAAGTAAAAATCAGTGATATGACAAACCAGCTATCCCGGGGAAACTCACTTAAGAAGATTAAAAATACATATCATAAAGTAATATCCAATAAACTGCTCTTTGAATTGGAAGGGTAATTATTTTGCAAATGTAAATTTTTTTCTTATAACAATGATCTTATTGCTATTTTTATGACATATTTATTAAATGATTTTTGTGCCTTAATTTTTAAAACAATGATTGATAGATCTGAGAATCATTATTTTTGCCATATTTCTTTTTTTTTTTGCAAAAAGAGAATCAAGATAGACTTTTTTTTAAATGGAGACTTGGTTAATATAAAATGCAGAAAGTGTTAAACAACACCAGCATTTTTGTCTATGGCTAGAATTCTTTAAAAAGTTATATATATATACATATATATATACACATATGTGTGTGTGTGTGTGTGTCTTTCTGTCTGTCTGTCTATCTATCACCTCAAAGCAAATCTGAGCCCCGACTGTGAGGTTACAAATAAGTCTTGTAGCAGAGAAAGGGGGTTTCCTCTCAGGTTTGTAGAAAGTAAAGTTTTCTTTCTTTATTTCTTTTTTTTTAAAGAGCGTGAATCAAAGTAAAAATGATAGATTCAAACCTATGATGAAAAATTCTGCTTACAAATTACAGAAATACTAGAAATAATAAACTTTAAAATACTTTCATCCAACAGCAATAGAAACGACAGAGTATAGGGGAAACCTGCAGAATGGGAGGAAATCTTGACTACTATTCTTCTAACCAAGGATTACTATTCAGAACACATTAAAAAAAACACTACATTATACCCTAAAAGAAGAGAGTATTTATTCCGTTTCAGGGTTGGAGAGGGCACTCAGTAGTTAAAGGCATTTTGTTGCTCTTCCATAGATCTCCAATACCCCATCTGGTGGCTCACAATGACCTATAACTCCAGCTCCAAGATCTGATGCCCTTTCCTGGCCTCTAAGCATACTTCACTGGCACATGTGTACACATAATGCACACATCCTCACACACAGTTAAATAAATCAATTAACCGCAAAGAAAAAAATAATTCAGTAATAATAGGCAAACAGAATGGGCACTTTTCAAAAGAAGTGCTAATGACTAATATGTACTTGAAGGAACTGTTCAACATCATTAATCACTAGGAAATGCAAATCAGAACTGTCAAGACTCCTTATCATCCCTGTTAAAATGGGATGCCATCAAGAAACCAAAAAATAACAGTGCTGGTGAGGATGTGGAGAAAATGGAGGCTTAGAGAATTTCCACAGTGGAAATCTCAGGAAGGATTCCTCATAAAACTAGAAATTACCTAGCTACATGTGCACAGCCATGTCTACTGTATTTGTAAGAGGCAGTTCATAGAACCAAGCCTACACTTACTCTGGCACAAACGGATGAAGAAAGGAATTTGGTACCTGTACACAGTGGAGTTTTATTCAGCCACATAGGGAATAATATTACATCATTTTGGGAAACTAGAATTGGAGATCCTGTTTAAGAAAAGAAGCCAGACTTAGAAAGACAACTGTCATATTTTCTTTCCTAGGTGGAATCTAAGGAAGGGACCAAGAAAATAGAAGGGAGACTACTAAAGAATATGAAGGGGATCCAATCAGGAGCTGGGAAGAGAGGAGACAGTGACGGCAAAAGGCAGTGAATATGAGCAAAGTATATTTATGCGTGTGTGAAACGGGCAAAGGAGGTCCTAGAGGGATGGCTCAGAAGTTAAGAGCACATACTTTTCTTACCAAGAACCCAGGTTCAGTTCCCAGCAACCACATGGCTGCTTACAACCATCTATAACTCCAGTTCCTGAGAATCCAATACCATCTTCTGTCCTCTATGGACACCAGGGATGTATGTGGTATATATACATACCTGTAGGCAAGACACCCTTACCCATAAAATAAAAATAAATCTTTATTTTTTTTTTTTTTATTTTTTATTTTTTTTTTTTTTTGGTTTTTCGAGACAGGGTTTCTCTGTGCAGCTTTGCGCCTTTCCTGGAACTCACTTGGTAGCCCAGGCTGGCCTCGAACTCACAGAGATCCGCCTGGCTCTGCCTCCCGAGTGCTGGGATTAAAGGCGTGCGCCACCACCGCCCGGCAAAAATAAATCTTTAAAAAGTGCCACAATGAAATCTGTTATCATGAATGGTGATATTTTATTTGTACTGAAATGTGATTTTATTTGTATGTTAATAAATAAAGTTGCCTGGAGGTCACAGCTAATAGCAAGCCATCGCAGAAGCTGCACGGTGGTGGTACATGCCTTTAATCCCAGCTCTTGGGAGGCAGAGCTAGGCGGATCTCTGTGTGTTCATGAATACAGCCAGCATGGAGACACACGCCTTTAATCTCAATACCAACCATAGAAGACCTGGAGGTCTGTACAGACAGGCAGTGACAAGGTGGTCATGTGGTTGAGTTTACAACCAATGAGAAAGCAGAACAGAAAGTCTTTATAAAGACAAACACACAGAAAGTAGGTCTCTTTCGGAGAGGTCTCTTGACTGAAGAGGATAGCTGCAGAGTGAAGGGTAAGGCTCTTAGCTCTGACCTCTTGGGCTTTCATCTTTGCATTGGTTCTGTGTTTCTTATTGAATAAGACAGTTACTTCTACAATCATGTTCAAATATTACACATTAGTAAAAATGAAAGTATGACCAAGTATATAAAGAACTGTAACATCTCTGTTGCAGTTTGAATATAAACTATTTGTACAGATTCATGGTTTGAACAGTTGGTCTTCAGCTGATGGCACAATTTTTGGAGACTGTGCAAACTTTAAAAGGTAGGTCCTACTAGAGAAAGCAGGTCACAGAGAAATGTCCGTGGGATCACATCTTGTCACTGACTTCTCACTCTCCATACTTACTGTCAACCGTGAGATGGAAAACACTTGTACTGCCATGACTATCTGACCAAGCACCTGGCCCAAGTGACATGGACAGACTCATGACACTGTGAACAAAAACGCCCCTCCTCCTTTACCTTATGTCATTTATTTTTTTCAGAAGCAAAACAAAAACACAAGAACACACCAAACAAAAGACTCCAACTAAAATCTATTGGTTTTGCTAGAGAAAATGGGTCATTGCTGACTAAACCTGACAACAGTATTCTAAAGCCTTTGAAACCAAATGAGAGGGGGAATTTGACCAACAAGGCTAAAGTTGAGGATACCGTAAGCAGAGCATCATGGGAAAATGTGGTTGGAGTTCAGAAGACCAAACGAAAAGATAGACCATTTGTCAGACCAATCAGTGTTCAGACATAAGCAAGGATTTGTTGAGAATTGGACTAAAGGCCCTGTATGTAAGATTCTGTCAAATCATTGGTTTACAGTTTGCCCATGTTTTCAGACTTTGTGGGAGTATGAAATTAAATGGGATGGATTAATTCATCTGAAAGAGGAAAGATTAAGCCATCATAGCACAAAATTTGTGCCATGGTCACTTCTTGCTTCTCTTATCCAGATTGACAGTGATAATTGAGAGTAAAAAAGTAGCAGAAAGATTAGAAGAGCATGTAATCCCGAGAAGGATTTCATGTAAAATTTTGAACTGTGGTAATGAGATCTGTGCCATCAAATAGAAATTGGGTATCTTAGAAACTGGCTGTGCCATACCCATCACAGAATTAAGCATTTAAGGCTTTAAACTCCTTTGAAAACCTTTATTTTGAGAAGAGAGCTTCAGGGTGAGTTGCATGCACAGGGGTGCCTGTGGAAGTGTTTTTCCTGGCTTACTCACCCAGGTTCTCAGAGGCTACTGTAGTTATGACCCATGAGGTCAATGCACCACTTGTACCAGTGTAAGTCTTTGGCACCAGCGTGTTGTTGGTTCAGAATATATCAAGAATGTAAGAGTTATAGAGTCGTGGAGATTTCTGCTTAAATATCAAAAGATCAGGAGGCCAGGCAATGTATGGCAAGATATGCTTCCTTATAGATACCTTCTGAGTGGTAATATGTGGTAACATGAGTGGCAAGCCACAGGTGCAATGGAGACCCCATAATTCTGGAAATGCCAGGTGGACGGACGGGTAACTAGGAAAATACCAGAGACCAAGTGGAGTCAGCCTGAGAGAGGCCATGTGGGCTGCCGATGCCAAGGTCACAGGTGGAGCTGCTGATGCCTCTGATCTCACACCCAGACTTCATGCACTCCAGGTGTTGCACGGGAACTCCAGGACTTTCTGTCTGTCGTGACAGTCCTGGCCTTGCTCTGACCCCATCCTTCCCTGCCTTTCACCCATCCCTCCCTTTTGGAACTAGAATGTTCATTCTATGCCAGCATATCTTAAAAGTATGTCACTTCTTTTTTACTCTATAAGAATAGACAGCTTAAAGTTTGCCTTGAGTCTCCAAGGAGACTTTGAACTTGGACTTTTACACAATGTTGGAACTGTTGATGACTTTGGGGATGCTTGAAGGTAGGATAAATGCATTTTGCATTATGAGACAGCTATGAGCCTTCTGAGGACAGGGCAGAATATTATAGTTTGGATATAAAATTTCTTCCACAGGCTCATGTGTTGAACATTTTGTCCCTAGCTAGTGGCACTATTTTGGAACTTCAGGATGTGGTTCTGAGTTAGAGGAACTAGGTCAACAGGGAGGCTGCTATATCTTGCCAAAGTCTTCTCTCCCCCAACCCCATTCTCTCTCTCTCTTTTTCCCTCCCTCCCTTCTACCTTCCAAATCCACAGGGAAGTGGAAAGCCTCCTCTGATGCTTGCTCCCAGCACCACGGCGGTCTGTCCAGGTGCATAGGGCCAAGCAGCAATGGACTGTATCCTCTGAAAACTAAGAAATGAAAAAGTGCCTAATTCAAACGAAGACAACACAATAAAAATTGGGTTTTACAAAATTATACCAAGTGTGGAAAGAGCATATCACTAAATGATTAACTGGGTATAGGGCAGGGCACCTACAATTTCAACACTTGACTGGCTTGGCATGGGGTGTCATGAGTTTAAGGCCATCCTAGATCCATGGGACTAGAATAAAATATCCTGGACTTGTATTTTTTAAAACTGTCTGGTTGCTTAACATTATTAGATCTCTTGGAAATGTGAATTAAAGCTAACATTAGCTGTGACTGTATTTCCAACAGGGACACTAAGACTGCTGAAGGTCTGACACCATAAAATGCCAGAGAGAATTTGGAGGAACCACGAGCAATAACAGTGTAAAGCACTATAATATCTTTCAGAGCCTTTTGAGTGACTTCTTAAAATTTTACATACATCCCACACTATGTTCCAGCAATGCCATTCCTAAGAATTTATACAAGAGAAATGAAATTGCATCAACAAGGGCTTGTTCAGTGATGTGGCTACAACTTACAAGCAATTTTAATATGTAAAATTAAATCAGCATACAGAGGTATACATTGTGTGTTGGTGCACTGAAGGTTCCAGATCACTGCTTAGTGTGCAGTGAGGGTTCAAATGCATGGCCTCTTTTTTCACTAATTGTTATTGCATGCATATAAGTGTGTGTGTGTGTGTGTGTGTGTGTGTGTGTGTGTGTGTGTGTGTGTGTGTGTATTCCTAAATATAACTAGCTCTGTCCATATAATGCTAGCTGTATGTTTGCAGGGCTGGCCTTTTGACACTGGACAACCAATTGGTGTGCTCTTCTCTGGGGAAGGCCATTTCTCCCATTCCTGGCTTTCCTCAGTAGTGTGTAGTCTTCTTAGTGCACAGTGGTGGCACTGGTTTTGGTACCTGCTTGATGCACAGTGGTAGTTTGACCAGGTACTCTCCAGGTACATGGCAGTGATGATCCTTGGTTAGTCCTCAAGTGTTTGCTGCACAGATGAGCAAGCTTTGCAGCGGACTGAGAGTTGGTGCCAGGCACAGAGCTGCTGCAACCACCTGCTCTGCTCCCTTTGTGCACGTCTGTGCTCTTCGTCACCATTGTGAAATGGAAATGGCCATATGTGCATTCCTCGGCTTTATTAAACCACGTGCCATTCCATACAGCTATTTTTAATCAGTTTAAAACTTTAATGTCACAGTAATAAAAACGATTATAACTATAAAATAAGATGAAACCTAACTGTAGGTAATTAAACAACAGCCTATTGAAAGTTTGGGACAAAATATTTAATGTGTTAAACACTCTCATGTGAGAGGCAGTAAAATGCTTTTTAAATAAAAGCTCACTTTCCATATGCCCACCCCACCCCCATCTCCTTGGAGAATAGCTATGTAGAAAAAGCTCTTTAATTCAAATAAAGAAAGGATAAGATGTTGCTAGTGTGAGCACATGAAGATGGAATAAGGCACATCACTGAGGAAATGTTTGAGAACACAGGGGAATTAATATACCCTGTGCAGTAGTTGACATAGCTCATTCTGAAGCCGATAAATCATCCATAGGAAAAATAAACACCCACTAAAAAGAAATAGATCACACCGGAGCCATCTACGTCAAGAATGGGTCGGATGTGCTTGCCACCTGTTGACACAGCGTGGATTTTCTGCTGAGGCAGACACTCCATCCACTAAATCACAGGCCCCCCCGTGGAGACAGGCCTGTAGTCTAGGTGGCCACATGCTGTTCAGGTACCTGCGTTCACGCAGTGTGGGTGGACCTCTGACAAATCTGGAGGCATGGCATATCAGAGCTGCTAGTCACTGAGCCGTGAGACTAGGAGTTAATGCATGAGTTAGCAAGAGAGTCACATCAGCTGTCCATGACTTTTGACTTAATCCAGGTGATGTGACCTTGCTAAACAACTCTGAGGTGGAAAGCTTTTAGATGGCCCCTGTGCGTCTTGCCTCAGATGGGGTCTGTGGTCTTGTGTGTGTCATTAGCCCTGGGGACCTGCTTCTAACCAGAATGTAGCAGTGGTGTGGATACCAACTGCCCTCCAACGTCATCACAGTCCCTAAGACTGTCCTTCACCAGGTTCCTTCAAGGTCTTCTCTCACCTCACAGTTATTTGGAAGACTGTTTTCCCTTGATGCCTCTTTCTAAATTCAGGGTGATGGTGATGGCGGGGAGATCCCCCAAGCACAGAAAAGAAGACTCCATGGATGGCATTTCTCTAGGAAAAAAGTCACATGACAAAGGGCCAAGGCTGGTGGGGAAGACAGAATGAGGAGGTTCCAGGCCGGAACCTTCACTGTGGTGTTGTTTCTGCAAAAGGCAAATGAGATCAGAGCCCAGCACGGCTGGTGGAAGAGGCCCGATGGCCATGACCACAGGGATGTTCCACTGACGTTGTCTGGCTTCTGGCCCTGAGTTCTTGGTGGTGTAAGTGGTTTAACAGGAGAAGGCTGGGTTCAAGAATGAAGGTTTTGACAGGCAGCGTGCTGGTGACATGCTATCAACATCTTTAAGCATTACCCAGCCTTGGGGGAGCAGCCTCCCCAGTTCTGTGAGGAACCCAAAGGCTAGAGTGCCAAAAATATGGGAAGTAAGAGAACTGTGAGCTGAGCGGTTGACCCTGGATGAACAGGTACCAAACAGATGGGTTCAGACCATCTCCCAGCTGTATGGATCCTGCCAGTGCATTGCTTCTGATGAGCCCCAGCCTTGCCTTGGCCCACTCAGCTACCCAGCACAGCCCTTGTAGCCTTAAGATAGCTTCCTTGATTTCAATCCCCAGAAACTGAATGAAATTAAGCAGAGGTCATAACTAAAGCTTGGCTCTGTTGGAGGGGACTGGAACATTCATCCTAGACCCTCTCACCAGAGATGGAGCCTAAGAACCAGAGCGCAGAAACCAGAGCTCATAGCGTGCAGACGTGTTCACCCAGGATTCAGAGCCACCTCTTCACTGCCTCCATCTTTAGACCCAAGGAAGCATCAAGACTTCCTGCATCTCAAGCCTTTTCTGCTTCCTAAACCATGAGTACTCTGATTGTCAGAGCATCTTCTCAGGATGCCACGGCTGCCTTTTGTCCAACCTGTGCCTCAGAGGAAAATGAACTCTCAGTCCTCAGCACAAGTGATAGGACTTCATCTGGAAACAAGACACAGGTACACGGCCAAGTTCAGATAAAATCAGAAGGACGCTGTGACAGCCAGCTTTAATTGTCAACTTAAAACAAAGCAGAGTTGCTAGGGAGAGAGTCTCAGTGAGCCATTGTCTCTATCAGGCTGACCAGTAGGAGTGTTACTCTCTCCTGGGACTAGGGTGAGAGAGGAATGACTTCATCACATATGCAGCATGGAAGGCTGGTGAGATGGCTCAGTGCATAAGCAGTTGCTGCAAAAGCATGAGGACCTTGTTCAAAGCCACACAAAAGTGGGTGTGCTAGTTCAAGTCTCCAACCCAAGTGCTGGGGAGGGAGAGGCAGACAGATCCCCAGAGCTCCCTGGGTGGTTAGTTGAATTCTATAGCCATCCTGTGTATCTTGTATCTCATTTTCCAGATGAAAAATTAAGGTATGAGAGTCTGTAGCTGTGCACCTGTATGCTTGGGATATTGGAATAGAGTTGTTTTTCCTACTGAACTTGAAATTCCAGTTAAAAAAAAATCATTTGGGAGAAACTTGTGACTTTCATGGAATTGTGCAGGATAAAGATGCCAGAAATTGAGAATATCAGCCACACATTGAAGGTAAGGAAACAGTCCCTGAACAGAATCTACCATACAACCCCACCCAATACATCCAAAGACAACTCCAAATCTAAGGTCCCTTAAAATAAGTCTTCTGATTGGCTGGCCATTACATTGTGACTTACTTTACAGTGTTGTTTCAATGCACATAGACATGGAATCAATTTCCCTGAGTAACAAAGGCTCCTCTGAGTTCCTCTGCAGTTCTCTTGTCTTCTGGGTCAGCTTTATGCTCAAACTGTCCTGTATGAGCTGGGTCCTCCAAGATCCTCACCAACTTGCCTTGAGATCCCACCTGCATCAAGTGCCTTCTATGAGAGCATTTTGAGAGTAGCAGGTGGAAGTTTCCCTCTTATCAAACATTATTATGAATGTATGTATGGGATTGAAAATATATCAAGAGCTTTTGGTCAAGTTACAAAAATCAGTGTGTGTGTGTGTGTGTGTGTGTGTGTGTGTGTGTGTGTGTGTGTGTTATTGTTGGAAGTTTTTCTGTCCTGACTACCCACTCCCCATCCTGGCACCACACAGAGACTTAGTATTATTTATAAATACTTGGCCAATAGCTCAGGCTTGTTACTAGCTAACTCTCACATTTAAATTAACCCATATTTCTATTTATGCTTTGTCACATGGCTCATAGCTTGTTAACTTGTTTTCTACACATCCTGTTTGCTCAGTGGCTAGCTGGTGTCTCCTCTAACTCTGCCCTTCCTCTTCCCAGAGTCCTCTGTGTCTGGCTGCCTACCTATACTCCCTGCCCCACTACCAGCCTATCAGTTTTTTATTAACCAATGGAAGCAATGCATATTCACAGTGTAAAGAATGATTATTTCACAGCAGTGTGTGTGTGTGTGTTTGTGTGTGTGTGTGTGTGTGTGTGTGTGTGTTGTATATACATTTATGTGGGTGTGCTCATGAGTATGGATGGGTACATATGCGTATGTGCTGGTATATAATTGGAAGTCGAAGGTCAATGTTGATTGTCTTCCTCATTCATTCTCCAACTTATCTTTTGAGCCAGAATCTCTCACTGCACCTGGAGCTCATCAATTCACCCAGACTGCATGGCCAGTGAGGTCCAGGAACTCTCCTGACTCCCCTTCCCTAGACTGGGATAAGAGAAGTATACTACCACACTCCCTTTTTTTATGGAGACTGAGGATCCAAAGTCAGGTGTTATGTCCATATGGCAAGCATTTTACTTACTGAGCCATCTTGTTGCCCTCCAGAATGTATCCAAATCTTAGGTCGAACCCACGTGGCTACTAGTCTCTGAGTCTGTGGCAAACAGCAAAGCAAACCTGTGGAGAGACATGTTGGGTTCAGAGTTTTTAGGATTTCAGTCCATCATGTGGGAGGGTGTGACATAGCAGCTCATATCATGGATCCAGAAGGCAGAAAGAAAATGCCTGAAGTGTCTGGCTTCCTCTTCTTTCTCCTTTTATTCTAGCAGAGATTATGGATAAAAGGGGTGGTACCATGCCACACACATCCAAGTGTGCACCTCTTCCTATGTAAGCCTCTCTAGAAACATCTTCACAGATAACACCCAGAAGTATGTCTTATTGCTCTCTCAGCCCAAGATTGGCTGTCAATCAACAGTCAAGATTGGCTTTGATGATCATACTCTGACCTGCTTGGTTAAGTCTTCCATTATGCCATCTGTTTTCCTGCAGTTTTCTGTCTCTTAGACATAGAGATGTGGATATGAGTAGGAAAAGAAAGAAGAAAGGAGAGAGGTGTCCTGTCCTGACCATCCTTGAATCATCCAGTGGCTGCTGCTGCTTCAACTGTTAGACAGCCTGTCACATTGGTGATTTCACAGCTTGGCCTGCTAACTGCTCATTGGTCTCTGCCACTGCTGAGCCACCCACAGAACACCATGGGTACCTGTCCCAGTAACTTTTTCAAGACTAGGTCAGTGCTAGCCAGTGAGGGGGATTGGCTTATAACATAAGAGAAAGGCAAATCCATTTGTGAGCTGGTACTCTGAGAAATGACATAAGGTCCCTCCCTATCAGGATCTATTCAGTACAGCCCGACAATTGGCTGACATCCTAACAAGAGTTTCACACAAAGAGAAAGCCATGCAGCTTATCCAATAGTATGGATTTCTGACCTCTGTAGATCAGCTGCAGAGTCAAGAGGGGTGCCCACAGAAGCTTCTAGCAGAGGCAGAGATAGACACTGGCCACCCCAGACCATACAGGGCTGTGACTTCTGTTGAAATAACACATAAGTAAGCTATCTGAGCTTCATAATAACCATAGAGACTCATTGTTGTTGTTTTGTTTTGTTTTGAGAAGGGATCTTACTATATATCCCTGGCTGGCCTGAAACTCACTCTGTATTCCAGGATAGCCTCAAACTCACAGAGATCCACCTTCCTCTGCCTTCTGAGGGCTGAGATTAAAAATATAATCCTGGCTCATAGTGACTTTTGACTATAGTTTTCAAGCCAATCATGGAACCTAGAGACATTCACAATGGTCTCCTTAAATCCTCCTCCCTGTTTACCCTCCCTCTGGCTAAAGATGCCCAGACAGGTGCCCACCCCAGCATGGTCTAACCTAGTCTCAGCCTTCATTTCCACCCTCCCCAAGTCTAATATCAATCCACCTATTCCCAACTCTGGATTGACCTCCCCTTCATACTGTGTATAACCACAACCTCAATCCCAACCTTATCTTTAATATGTATCTCAACATCAACCGCACCTGTAATTGCGACCTGAATACTTGCCTCACCTGTCCCTGACAGGGTTTTGGTTTTCCTGGCACAGGGGAAGGGGTTGCAGAGCCCTCCAGGACAGAACTGTCCTTGTTCTGGAGGGGAAAACAGTCCTCAGACCAAGAAGCCACACCTGAGCTAGTGTCTTGAGGCACCCAAATGTCACACTCACTAGAAGTAAACACAGTCTTACAATGTGGAAAAGGACCCTGGAGCGTGCCATGCTTGGAGGAGCACATCTATAATGTTAGTAAGTTAAGAAGTCCCAAATTCTGTGTGAGTGTCAGGGGTTCCGGCTGGCTGTAGCTGGCTTAGCACACCCTGTTCTTACCAAGTCTGGCCCATTTGTCAGCACACTCTTCAAGGAACCTGCTCTACCCTTTTTTTCCCTTCTTGTCTATCATTGGGAGTGTTCGTCCTCTATGGCTCATCTCCACCCTACTTGGCTGGGGCTTATCCTGCTTGATCACAGCTACCTCTTCCCCAGGACCCTCCGATAGGCCTGCTCCACCCCTTCCCAGTTCTTTTCTAGGACTGACCAAGCTTGGGGCATCTGTGCATTTCAGAAGCCCTGGGCGGGGTGACTTGGCAGAGTCAGAGGCAGTGTAGAAGCAGATGCAGTAGCTTGCAGCTCCAGAACATTTCCTTCACTCCAGAGCCAACACCTCCAGAATTCTGCCAGATAAAGCCCTCTGTGGTTGCACTTGATTTGTGACTTGTGGCTGGTGCAGCCAGTGAACTATCTCATTTGGAAGGCAGCATATAAAATGAAACGAGTCTCTGAGACATAGTCTATGGAGCCTTCAGCACATGTGTGACCTGAGGTCAGTTGTAATTGTACACATGTACGTGTGTGTGTGTGTGTGTGTGTGTGTGTGTGTGTGTGTGTGTGTGTGAACTTGTTGTGTGACAGGCAGGCCAGGGAGAGGAGTGCGGTCATGATATCATGGAAGAACACTGGGAAGGCCACAGAGGAAAACATTGGCTTTTCCTGCCATGCACCCCAGGCGTCTCCATGGGCTGAAATGGCACTGTCAAATATTTAAAAGAAAATAATGAATCTAGCATCCCAGTTTCACTGAAGAAAGAAGACTGAAATAGCTGAGCAGACAGAAATGCAGAGAACACACACACAAAAAAAGCAGGCTCCTAATTAGTTAATACAAAACATGCTGAATCCAATTAGAGGGAACCCGCAACTCACATTCACTATTCTCCCTGAACAGATGAGAACAAATACATCTTTAAATCAATACTGTATCACTGAGCATCCAAGCTCCGTCTAAAGGCGGAGAAGAAAGATCCCAACAGGAAAGTGCTGACCCTACTGAGGCTGAGGTTTGTGTCATAATTTCTTCAACTCCCAGGAGACTGGTGAAGAACTTGGAGTAGCTCATTAGCATAAGGCTGGCTAAAATCTATTGATTTTTTTTTTTTACCTCTATAGAATATTCTGTTTTCATTAGGATATGCTGAGTTAGGGTTGTTACCATGCTGGGCCCATTCTCCCCCACCCCCTGGTTAAGCGGGAATCCACGTCCTAATGAGGACACACCTTGGAGGAAGCAAGGAGGACTCAGCTTGGCTGTCAGCTCTTGTCACAGAGTTCCGGGACTCTCCCTCTGAATCCCGCTTGGTATTTTTAGAAAGCGGCGAAGTATTTAATCCTCAATAATTTGACTTTCCTCAAAAGGACAAACTCACCCATATGACTGTCAATGTAATCCAGCCCCTCTACGGTTGTATCTGGGGTTTGATTATAATATTTTAAAAAAGTAGAAATTAGACAATTAAGAAAAAAAAATGCCATGGCTATCTTGATCTGAGTCTCTGAAGGCCTCTCTAAATTTAGAAAATGCGGCACAGGCAGAAAAGTCGAAGCGAAGCTCTCATTGGGCCACCTCTTGGCAGGCGCCCATGGGGTCTGGATGGGATGCAGGAATTTGCCCCAAGCTTGTCCTGGCTGCCATAGCTGATCTCTGGTCTTCTGAAGGACCAAGCTTATGAGAGCCTCCAAGCTTTTGTACTTGCGTAGAAAAGGAGCTGCCATTTTCAGGCTTGATAGTCAGTCTTGAGTTGTGTTAAACCCCTACATTGGGGTTCTGCACGCACACCTGTCTATCGGGAAATGTACATGTTCAGAGGGCTAAATGTGGAGAGCAAAGGGGCCCCTGAGGGCCAATGGTGCCCTGCTGAGTTGATATAGTCCTTTGAATGTGTAAACAGAAGGTCAAGGGTGGGCCTGTCCTCCATAGAACTATACATACCCAGCTCTGTGACCTCCCATCCTCTGCACACACTGGCTTGACCTCCCCCCACATCATCACCCAAGCATCACCTCCCCCACATGCAGACCCAGGGGACAACCTCTCCCAAGATGGCTTCCAGCCTTGTCCTGGAGTCCTGCTGTGTGCACAGCAACTTGACTGAGGTGCTTGAGAGCCGCCTGAGGTCCACGGTTCTCGTGAGGACTTCAGTGCTCACTACAGTGTGGCTACGTGGCCATAATGCTGCTTACACTGGCTTTCTTCATCAGACGTGGCTAGGAACCCCTTTGGGTCCCCACAGCCCATTGCTGTCACCCTTTCTTTGAAGAGAGGCTGAATCCTGAGTAGGTCCTGTGGAACTTCACGAAAGATCTGTACCAAGTATGAGCATTTTAAAGACTAGAGTGGGCCCTCGTCAGTACTCCATGGGGGTTGCAGGACTGGGCTTCTTCTGTCCTGACTAGTCAGGACCCACAATGCTATGATCTCTTCCATGTGACCACTTATTTCCCCCAACTCTATAATGGTCATTGAGAGCCCTCTCTGGCCTGGCCTACTCCCTCCCCTGACTTCTTCCAAAAAGGGGCATCCTCAGCATCTACCCAGCTGTCCACCTGCCTCTCAATCAGGCTCCCGTGACATCAGGAGAATGGGTAGGGCACAGTGTTAGGATATTCACAGGCTTCACACTCCCTTAGAAATTGTACTGTGAACGAAGACAATACAAAAGAGGATATAACAAGGCTTAGATGCTTTATTGGTAGATCTTTCTAGACCCACACAGTGAACTTGATCTTAGTGAATGTGTACTGAATTTTTAGGGATATCTGAAGCCTCTCATGGTGTTTTAGAAGGCAGCCTGAGGGGGTTATCTTCAATTCTGAAAAGCCTGACTTACCCTGAGAGTGAACTCCATCTGCCATGCTGGGAGGTCTGGGAACAGTGGTCCATTGCCTTCTCTCACAACCCTAGGAGAAGTTCACCACTCCCCAGAAGAGATAGACATGGTGTGGTCCTCCATGGTGAGCTGTGCTCAGCAGGTCTGGCCTGGCCTGGCCTGAGGGTTGAATGGTGGGATTCCCAGTGTGAAATAGCTTATCAATCAAGCCTTCTAGGATGTTGTTAATGGGGTACTCTCAACAGTTCCTCTCAATCCTGGGTTCTCCATTTTGAAAATAATTCTAAATTCTGAGCTGAGGAGATATGCTGATTGACAAGCTCTGGCCACTGTGAGCTGAGTGGCCTCACCCAGCCATAGGCTCCACATGGTATCACGAAGACCCACTCTTTTCCTGTGAAGCTGGGGAAGCAGGGTGCATGCATAGAGTCTGCCAACCAACAGCCCAAGAGGGTGCTACTGTGACTTTGGGGAGCACTCCATGAAGCAAAGACCCAGTGAGGATTTTGGCCGTATAAAGATCTTCAGAACTGAGGACTCCACCCAGCAACTTGGAAGGTGTCACTGAGAAGCCTAGCACGGTGTTCTCAAAGCCCTGGGAGAGGTGCCTGTCTTATAACCAGGTGCAGGTCCAGTTTCTTGGGGAAAGTAAGCAGTAAATGAATGAAAGTCTCCGTGATTGTGACAGCACCTAGCTGTCTGGAACCTTTGTCCCCTCCCAGACTCACACTGGAGTTTCCTTCCACTGTGACAGTATTAAGAACAGGGCCTTTAAGAAGGGCTTGGGTCTGAAGGACTGCTATGCTCCCATTCACAAATTAGTGGCATCAGCTAGGGCATGGGTAAGTTACTACAAGTGGGCTATTTGGACTAATGACATCATCTAGAGCATGGGCAAGCTGTCAGGAGTGAGCTATTTGTCTCACGAGTGGGTTAGTCTTCTCTAGAGTGTGGCAATCTTCTCAGGAGTGTGTTGGTGATATCTAGAGTGGATTCATTACCTTAGGAATGTGTTAGTCACCTCAGGAGTGGGTTAGTTACCTGGAGAGTGGGTTAACTAACTCAGGAGTGGATTAGTTACCTCAGAAGTAAATTAGTTTTCTCAAGAATGAGTTAGTTACCTCAGAAATGGGTTAGTTACTTCAGGTACAGGTTATTTGCCCCTTGAACACTGACTGTCTATTCCCTGGAAGAGCCACAGTTCAGGGAATGCCAGGGACCCCGAGCCTTTCTTCTTTCCCTGTTTGAGATAGCCTCAGAGCAGACTGTACTCACCTTCCTTTCTGTTCCCATAGGTGCCGCAGTGACTAAGGAAGCTATGGTGGCCACTCAGCTGATCCGAACAGTGTCCCTCTAGACATATATCCATTGAGAATGTCAGACATTGACCTTGCTGAGAAATGACTTTGCCCAGAGGACGTGTTAAAATGAGATCTTGATGAGCTAGGGTGGTGCTGATCTACTATCTGGAGAAATGTGAGGACATCCGGAAGTGGACGATGGCACCAGATGGTTGTGAGGTGACCACAAGCCTAGGGAAGCTGAGCACTACCGGCTATCCCTAGGAACCGAAAGAACAAGAAGCAGTTATCTCCTAGACTTCTGAAGAAAATGTTTCAGCTTCATTGTGCTCCACAGCGGCAAGAGCAGTTTCCATCTAAGCTACCAGGTGTGGGGATGTAGCAGGACATCTCCAGTAAACAAATGGTGCAGTCATCTATGATCATTTTGGTCTTATCTACTGTTAAACACTGTCCTTTTGTGGCTTTCCAGTTCTTCAAACCCATACCAGGCAAGGTGTGGTGGGAGGATCTGCTAGGACAGATGACATCCTATCAACAGCCACAAGTTCTTGGGCTCTGACTCAGAAGAGCTGTTACATGTGCCATGAAGACACACATGATTGGGGATACACAAGTGAGAAATGTCCTTTTGAAAAATTGCTTAGCTGTCCAAAGACCTTAAACAATGTTGGGAGTACTCTTCTGGCTGTAAGAATAGAAGGAATGTTCTCAAATGTTCAATGTAGTGTTCTATTTTCCTTTTTTCTTACATCTGCACAGACATTCGCCCATAAAAAGCTTATCATTATGACTGACATTAAAGACTACGGCCTCTTCCTCCACGTTACCGGCCACTGCTGAGTCCCCCACAATTTACAGTGAACCACAGCACTACGAGAAATAGCCCACTGCGGACAATGGTCACTTTTAACCCAGGGTGCCCCTCTCTTCTTTGAGGAGTCTTGACCTGTATAATACATCAAACAAGGTTCTTCAGGAAAATTAAACCAACAAAACATGTGCATGCACACACATATAATACACACACACACACATATATAAACACATATACAGACATACACACAAACACAAACAAATATACGCAGGTATCATATACACATACATAGCACATATGCCAATAGATAGATGATAGATAGATAGATAGATAGATAGATAGATAGATAGATAGATAGATAGATAGATAGATAGACAGACAGATGGACAACTATTTATACATACACTGAGACAAGATCCCGTTGTCTGGACAGGACTGGAACATACCATGGAGCCCGTGCTGGCTTCAAACTCAGTGCCAATCCTACGCTTCAGCATCCAAATGCTAAATGGTTCACTATTACACTTGAGTATCTCTCTCTCTCTCTCTCTCTCTCTCTCTCTCTCTCTCTCTCTCTCTCTCATCTTTTTGATACAGGGTCTCACTGTGTATTCCAGGCTGGCCTTTAACTCATGCCAATCCACAGCTTCCTCAGCTTCCAGGGTATTGGGACTACAGCCATGAGCCACCCCACATGGCTTGAAAACATTAATAAAATGATATTTTAATATTTGGTCAATTTGGCTAAGGTTCAGAATTTGGCTAGTACATGGTGGAAATTGTGAGTCTGAAGGCCTTCACACAGGATGGCAGCAGGGAGCGCAGGCAGGTATGGGGCCAGTCTTCAGGAAGGATTTCTTCTTCATGGCATCTGAGAAGAAGTCATCCCATCATGAGATGAAGGAAAAGAAGCCCTGTGTTGACAAACTCCGATGACCCCCATACTGACATGGATATAGAAACAATGTGGACTTTTGGGAAGATCAGTTTGAAGCCAGCCTCTTTAAGCAGCAGGTGGAGGGAGGTCACACTGATGTGCTGGCTGCACCTGGGTAAACAGGATGGGGGCCTCTGTTGATTTAAAGAAGGTGCTTTCTGAGTGTGGATGATTACCAAGTTCCATGGTGAAGCCTAAAACCCAGCAGCTACTCCGGCCAGACAACACGTTGTCTAGCAACCATGGGCAGCCTCGGGGGAGCAACTCCCAGGGCACATGGGCGGCGGGCGATCCCTGATAGCTTATTTAAATAGCATCATGCTCGAAGCACTCAGGCAGCAGGCCCATGCTCTGTTTTATCTGTGGGTGTCCACACGACTCCCAGTCCCAGCACTGAGCAGCTCTGTGGTTATTTGTTTTAACTGAGCAAACACGGATTTCCATTAAGAACTCAGGTCAACTCCTCTGAAACCTTGGAAAAGGCACACACAAAGTGTTTTAAGCTCCGTGACTGCCCGGATCCAAGAGACAGGAGCTTCTGGTGGGGTTGTGTGAAGATGTGGGCACAGGTGGCATGGATAACAATGTCATCGTAAATAGACAGAGATATCATCATAGACATATTGTTATGTAAGCAAAGGTATCATCATCCGTGCGTGTACCAGGAAGAAAGAGACAACCTCAAATAAACAAGCATGTTTGATACAGTGGGACTATTCTAAGCCTCAAACTTTCACACTTCATTGATAAAATATAAATTTCAAATTCAGAAAAAAAAATTGAAAAGAAACAACTTGAGACCAGTTTATTTCTTCTGTTACATAACATGAGAAACAAATTACTTATATCGGTCTGTATTTTCCACTTTAAAAAAATATCTAATTTAAACAAACCTGAGAAGAGCCTAGGTATTCCTTGTGAGACTTGGATTTCCTTTTTATTTATTTTATTATTTTATTCTTGAGACAAGGTCTTTGTGCATAGCCTTGGCAAGCTTAGGACTTAGAATGTAGGCCGGGCTAAACTTGAGTTTACAGTAGCCCCCTTGCCTCTGATTCTGAGGACTAGAACGATAGGCATGTGCTGCCATGGTTCATCCATTTCCTGTGTTTTCGTACTTAGGAGTTTAACATCTCTTCAGGCAACTCGACGTCTGTGATAGCAAATATACTAAAGGCAGGGGCTGGGCTACTTGGCAGAGTGACTGCAAAGGCCCAAGTTCAGACCTCCAGCACCCATGTAAAAAAAAACGGGGTGTGGTTGTTAATACCTACAATCTCAACATGGGGAGGCAGAGTCAGGCAAATAGATCCATGGATCTCAGTGGGCAGCTAGGCTAGAGAGTCAGTGAACTCCAAATTGTGTGAGAGATTGTCTTAAAAAAAAAAAAAACCCCTAAGGTGGATTGGGATTCAAGAAGACATCAGACATGGATCTCTGGCCCCACATGCATGATCCTCCATGCATATTGCACAAAAAATGCACATGAAAACACCACACACACACACACACACACACACACACACACACACACACACGCATGCACACACACTTAATGGCAAGTGTATGTAACCCTTGGTTGCATTTTAGTCAACATATAGTGTGTACAGTGTGATCAGTTCTTTGCTTATCAGAAGAGATAACTTGCACAAAAAACCAAATGAATGAGTGATTTGTCATTTTGAAAGTAATTGCAACAAGCTATCCCACTGTGTGGGCAGCTTTTGCTCATGGTGAGGAGGCTGGTCAGGACCCTGTCCTTGCCAAGCCCAGGTGCATGGCACAGTAGCTGTCCATTTTGAAAGACATTCTGCTCTGGGAAGTTGTTTGAGAGCCAATTCTCTAAAGAAAAAATGCCCTCCTTGTTTCAATACACCCTACATGTTTATCTTTTAATTGCTCCCAAATGCTAGAACAATTGTTTTACATGAGGCCAATGCTCATTCTAGTGTAAATATTATCCCAGAATGCCTGGGGCAGCCACAGCCCACAGGAGAAGATGCTTCAAGGGCAATGGAGATGAACGAGTCTGACGCTCTGCCACAGACCTTCATCCTTCACTGCATGCTGCTCTGTCTCAAGACTAAGAACACATTCCTTACAACCTTGGTGCTGGCCAACTGATCTGGGAATACAGGTCCCCAGAGGGCAGGAAGTAAGGGAAGCTGGTCAGAACGGCTGCAAACGTGAGGATGAAACCATGGTGACTAATCTAAAACGTCTTGCTAACTTTGCGTTGTTTTCCTTCCCAGTTGTCATAGGGTTCTCCCACCGTCAAAGAGGTGCATATTGTCTGCCTGTGCCTCCCATTCCTGCATGAGCTTGGCCTCCTATAAACCCCCTCACCCAGGGTGGCCTCCTGCACACATACCCTGCTCAACTCTGCATCCCTTCCACATCTCTGCAAGAAGACAGTTGCACTGATAGAAAAGGTTTCTTTGTTGTCTCATGTATTTAAAATTAGAACAATGGATCTTTCTTCCCTTACAATTTTTCTTTTATCCAACTGTTCTTACTTGACTCAACTATAAATAAACCAAGTAAACTATGAGACTGAAGGCAAAACTCTACTGTTTGGGTTTTGCAAATTACAGAGGAAGTAGAAACCGGTGTCTCTTTGAAGTTAGGTGTTTCCAGTCTCCATTTGCAGGTCCCAAGTAGCTGCAGCTTCCCTGTTGCTGGAAATGAGAAGATGGAGGCACAGATGGCTAGGGATCAGACTTGGCTGCGGCGGGGGGGCCGGGGGGGGGGGCCGGGGGGGGGGGGGGAAGGTGCGGTGTCAAAGAACCATGATGTGCAGAGCTGGAAGGCAGAACCCAGGGCTTCTGAGATGACCTGCCACTCAACAGCAGGTCAGTCATGTCAGAGGCGACGCTCACTGGCTCCAGTGAGTCCTGTGTTGTGGTCTGCTTTTGTCATCTTTGAAAACATCATTGACTGTTGTATTTTAACTAATTATGAAATGCTCACATGTGCTCATATTCACATGAGAAGTGGGAGTATTTTTCATCATGACATTACTCACTTAAGAGGAAGTAAGGCACATGGCTCTCAGGCTACTAAGTGGGAAGATACAATTTAGATGTGAGGCTCCCTTGAGCACTTCTATTTTATTTTTGTTTGTGGTGTGTGTGTGTGTGTGTGTGTGTGTGTGTGTGTGTGTGTGTGTGTGTTAGAGAGACAGACAGACAGACAGACAGACAGACAGAGACAGACAGACATTTCCTGTCCTGACATTACATTTATTAGCATGGAATGTTCATCTCCTGCTCCTTCTGCATCTGGCTGGCAACTCCTGACTCCAGTCTTCTCCTTCCTATCATTCTTTGGTCGCCCCACCTATACTTCCTGCCTAGATACTGGCTAATCAGCATTTTATCAAACCAATTTGAATGACAAATCTTTAGAGTGTACAAGAGGATTATTATTCTACTCTGTGTGTGTGTGCACATGTGTGTATTGTATGTGTATAAGAACACAGGTGCCCATGGAGGTCAGAAGAGGGTGTCAGATCACCTGGAGCTAGAGTGACAAGTGACTGTGAGCTGCCGAATACGGGTATTGAAAAGCTTATGACATTTATTTCTAGGCTCCTGGACCTCTTCAATTCTGGGTGATGCCCAGAGGCTCCCAGGAGGCTGGAACATTTCTGCCTTGGAACCTCTGCTCTGGCAGCTTTACTTGGGATTCTGGCTGATGTGTGGGGATGCTGGGTCTCAAGCTACAGGCCCACTGTGGTTAACTATCTTCTCTCTTGCTTCAATGCTTGGACAAGGTGACAGGTTGAGTCCTGCATTGACAGGTGCCTTCTAACTGGTGTTAGCTGGGCTTGGACCTGAGCAATGGAGCTGACCATCTGCAAGGTCCCCCTTGCCCTTTGACCTGGAAGCAGCCTGGAGAAGGAGCGGGACCAGGAGGATGAGGTATTGAAAGAGTGGGGAGAGAAGCAGCCATGAAGCCTTGACATGTGCAGGACAGCAGAACACACACGTAGGTGTTGATCAGCATTTCTTTTAAATCCACATTCCACTTCCAGGATCTTTAAAGTATCCTCAAAAACAATTCCAGATAGTTCTCAAGGCAATTAAATGACAAAGAAGTTATTCAAATCTGATATATTTGGAGTTTTATGATTATAAATCTTAGCAGTCTAGTTGTATTAATCATTTTTTAAAAAACCTTATGGGAATTATAATTTATTGTTTTTTTTTTAATTGTCCTGGTTCAGATCCCAGCAGCTCCATGGTAGTTCACAATGTCCTGTAATTCCAGTTTTCCATAGAATATAATACCCTCTTCTGGCCTTTATGGGCCCCTGTACACACACACTGCACATATACTCATGTAGGTACACACACACACACACACACACACACACACACACACACACACACACAGAGAGAGAGAGAGAGAGAGAGAGAGAGAGACAGAGAGAGACAGAGAGACAGAGAGAGACAGAGAGAGAGAGAGAGAAATAAAAAATGGAAAACCAAGAGCAATCTATATTCTCCAAACCCTTAGAAGACAACAATATGTAAAATAATAACACATTGTTCTGGTTATTAACTGAATAACTTACTCACTTATCCTGGGGAAGTGTGACACCATTCACTTCTCATTCCCACACTCCTAGTCAGAAGCTCTTCATGCACTATGATGAGCCAGAGATAGGGAAGCTGCTTCCTAGAGAGGCCACTGCTGCCCGTGCTCACAGAATGGACAGCCAGTGCAGCCCCACACTGTCCTACCTCACTGACCTATGGACATTTAGTGAGCTCTCGTCAACTTTAGACAACTCACAGTGAAAACACGGTATGTCAATCAATCTCCCTATATAACAGCCATTGACGACTTTGGACATGGATGATCTGTGTGCATGCACACAAACACAAACACACTCCCTAATGAGGGTTGCAAACCCAAAACTTTAAAAACAAGTACACTGAAAACTATTTACCTGCAAATTTCCCAGGGACCTTGGAGGAAGCCCAATTGTGAGAGCAGGAGTTTTAGTTTGGCCAATTTAATGACATATTTTTTTCTACTTTAGCCCATTAATTTTTTAATTCCTGAGATTAAATTGCTAATGCAGAAACCAAGTTCACATCATCAATAATAAGCTAGATTTGCTCAATTTTTTATTTATAAATTCATTTTGGTATTGAACCACTAACTACTTCAGAGGACTAAAAAAAATACATAAATAAACAAAAGTATAATTGAATCCATTGTTATAGCCAGGAAGTTGGGAATCTATGTTTAATTGGGGGGAGTCTCCAGTCTAAGAGGGAAGGATGGCATCGAAGACTGTCCCTTGGAGCAGGGGCCACAGAAAGGGGGAAGATGCGTGCCTTAGCTTAGAGCCTTTTGATCTGCTGAAACAGGATGTCAAAACTTAGCACCCAAAAGGCTGGATACTGCACTCTGAATAAGTAGGGATTGTTTAGTGAGATTTAAGAAAACTCCAATAAATGAAAACTACCCTTTTCTTTTTGGTGCCTGATTTCCTTGTCTGTAAAGGATTCATTTGGAATGTCTTTTCCAGGACAAAACATCTCTGTGCTAGTTAGTGTTAGGTCAATCTGACACAAGCTGGAGTCCTCTTGAGAAGAGGGAACCTCAAATGAGAAAACGCCTCCATAAGACTGGCCTATAGGCACATCTGTGAGGCACTCTCTTAGTTAGTGATTGATGTGTGAGGGGCCAGCCCATGGTGGCTATAAGAAAGTAGACTGAGCAAGGCAACAAAACCCTTTTATCCCCAAAATGCTTTTGGTCCCAGTGTATTACCACAATAATGGAAACCCTAAATATGACAATGGCATAATTTAGTATTTAGCAGGCAAAGATGACTCTGCAATTTTCTCTAGTAAATGGCTTTTAAAAATGTATTTTCTTCAAGTGTGGATTAAAAACAAGGAAAGGAAGAGAAAGTAAAACCTTACAGGTGTTTGGATTGACTCAGACAGCTAACTCATTTAATGTTTCTTAACATTATCTGTTGGATTGAAACATGGCATGGGCTAGAATATTGAGGCACCAGCCTAGTTTAATAATTTAAGATTGGAACAAAGATGCTGTGGGAAACATAAATGATACTTTGCTCCAAGTTTTCAAAAACAAACACAAAAGTTTCTTGATAAAGAAGATATAATTTTCAGTAAATACAGCAACACTAAAAGTACATTATTCCTCTCCCCCATCTAAGTGCAGAAAAGAGCTGTACAGTTGCACTAGAAACACTAGACTGCTTGATCGAAGTCAGAGTGAGGGCAGACTCCTTGCTGCCTCTGACATCTTAGCTGGAGTCAACCATCACATCATCGAGGGATCCAGTGGACCTGGTGTTACATGTAAGCAGTGAGTGCCAGAATGGAGTCAATTGTCGTGGTCTCCATGTAAACAGAATCTACAAGAATCAAATCTGGGCGGTGTGTGCTGTGGAGGTTAGTACCTGCTGCCCTGCGCAAGAGGAGTTGGCTCTGTGTGTAGAACAAGGCCAGGTCCTGGTCTCTACCATGAGTAACCATGAGTTGCCATGGGTAACTGCTGATCTTAGTTACCCTTTGAATCTGACAAGCACTTAAAAATTTGATAAATAAAACAGAAACACAAAACAAAGAAATGGTTGAGGAAGAGAAAGAGTGAATGGGATGACATAAAGCTCAGGATGCAGTGTTCAGGGGTTTCAAGACAGCTCGTGGTAAAGGACTCATATGTGAGGTACCTGTCATGGTTTGAGTAGGACACGTATTAATGGACTGGTCTATTTATGGTTGGACCATGAGGGTCCTAAGAGCATTGGGCCAGACCCACTGATGAGATCACATGAATAAATTGGGCATGGCTGGGGGACATGATAGCAGGCAGGATGTCTGTGAAGCGCTGTCTTGCCTTGGCTCATTTTTATCTGTCTGTCTCATTCCCTTTCTCTTCCTGGCTGCCATGATTTTAGCATCTCGGCTCTACTATCCTCTCTCCACCATGATGCCCTGTCTTAGTAAAGTCTCTTTCAGGAATTTGCCACAGCAGTGGAGTCTAACTAACATGGGAATCAGGGCAGAAACAGGGCACATCGGTGAGGACTCGTGCCTCCTCTGTGATGTTTGTTGAAGAAAAACTAATCATGACATTTGTTATGAACAGCCTTCCAGGCTTCATTCAGAGGACCTCATGGTGATGGGTGAAAGGCAATGCAATGAGTGAATTCTCACAGTGAAGATGATGGAACAAATTCCAACTAAGACTGGGAATTTATGACCAAGAAGCATGGTGGGGGCAATGAAGAGGAATTATTAAGAGAAACATCACCCACCAGCTGTTTCTGGCTAAGTTTACTTGAAAGAGGTATTGCAGCCTAGTAAGAACAGTTACAAAATGCTCAGATATTCAAGGTAGTCATGTTACACTCACATAGCAGAATATCCCTCCTCTGAGTGGGATGATCAGGGCTGAGTGTCAACCAGGTAGGATCTGGAATAATCCGGGGGATGAGTCTCTGGGCCTGTGGGAGATTGTCTTGGTTACATTAACTGATGTGGGAAGTCCCATCTTAGCTGTGGGCAGGATCATTCACTAGGCAGGGCATCCTGGACTGTATAAACACAGAACTGAACAGAAGCATGCCATTGTCTTTGCTTCTTGACAGCAGACACGATGTGAAGAGCTTCCTGAAGTTACTGTCTCTATCCTTTGCTGCCACTGTGGACTACGGACCCAGAACTGTGCACCAAAATAAGCCCTTTCTCCCTTGAGGTGCTTCTGTCAGAAAGATTTTTACCACAGCAACAGGGAGAGAAGCTGAGACACTGACACTGATGGTCGGTCTTAATGTTCCATTGCTGTGAAAAGACACCATGACCACGGCCACGCTTATAACAGACAGCATTTAATTGAGGTTTGCTTACAGTTTCAGATATTCAGTCCATCATTATCATGGGGGAAGCATGCCAGCACACAGGCAGACATGGTGCTGGGGAGGTGCTGGAGAGTCCTACATCTGGATCCACAGGCAGCAGGAAGAGAAAGAACCACGGGCCTGGTTATGGCTTTTGAAACTTGAAAGCTGACTCCCAGTGACACACTTCCGCCAGCAAGGCCACACTTACCCCAACAGGGCCACATCTCCTAATCGTTTCAAATAATGCCACTCCCTAAACATTCAAATATTTGATCCTATAAAGACCATTCTTATATAAACCACCATGATGATGTATGGAAGGACAGGGAGAGAAATTAAAGGTCATGTAGGGCCAGGCAGAGCTCAGAGGGGTCAGAATAGAGAGTCCTGTCACTTGTAAGTTCTGTCACCAAATGTATGACAATTGACTGTCCATGCCAGTGTTTTCACTACAGTCATGATTTGTGGAACTCATTTTTGAGTCATTCTTCTTGAAGACAAGGCAACATTTAAAGTTGTAGTCTTTTTTTTTTAATCCAAGGCCATTGCAGAATTGATCCCTGAAGATATTTTGAACTTGAAACACAATAGAGGCTGTTTGCAAATCTGTATGCCAAAGACCTTAACCTTGGAGCTCAGTCGTACACTGCTTTACAGACTTGCCTAAGATGAGACACAGCTCCTTGTAATACAACAGACAAGCCAGTGGGGTAAAAATTGTAAGTCTAAAACTTGAATTAATACAGCTTTACCCTTTACCTTTTAATGTTTCTTCCCAAATAGTGCTTAAATAGCAAAAATAAGCCTCTGCCTCTCTCTCTCTCTCTCTCTCTCTCTCTCTCTCTCTCTCTCTCTCTCTCTCTCTCTCTGTGTGTGTGTGTGTGTGTATTGTTTCACAATATTAGGCCTCTGAGTTTTTCTTTTCCTAAATTGTTTAAAAAGAAAATAAAAAGTTTAAAGTAGCTTGAAAAAAAATTGACCTAATTTACCAGACTCTCACAAAATGTATCCTCTTTTAACAATATTTCCCAGGGGTACTTTAAGTTCAGCAATTGCTCTGATCTCCTGACACTTATGGAAGTATCCTTTTGTTCCATCGCTTGATACAGAAAATGAAACCAGACACCAAGCAATTTTGTGGACATTCCATGCATTCTTGGCCATTCTCAAGGTTAGAGTAGATTCATACAGCACCAACATGAGAAAAAGGTCCTCACATTCAGGTCTCATTTCAGCTAACAAGTCAAAGTTCTTGCTACACATATCAGTGTCCCTGGAAAGTCTTGTTCACAAGGCACAAAGTGAGTAGTCTTTCCATGCTGACAGAACAAGCCTGTGATGCCTTGCTAACAGTTCCGGGTGTATCAGAAGCAAAGGGTTGTGAGAGAAAATCTGGTAAAGACTGAGTACCGTGATGCCTGCTCTTCATCCTGAAGCTAGAAGGGATGGAATGTTAATATGGGGTTGTTTTAGTATAAAAATACAACTCTAGATGCAGACTATGTCCTAGAGTCAGGTAAGAAACAGGAAAGATGGGCAATAATCACATTAGAAAATAGGGAGAATGATTGGAAAAGACAGAGGAGGAGAATCACCAAACTTTGTGGTGGATCACATATGAACTTTGAAGGGAGATTTTTAAGGCTGAACTGAGTCTGAGGCCCCTCACTATGGCTGCTTGCATGTTGTGTGACTTTCCTGAGGAGAGAGATGTGAGCCTCCTCACACTGATGAGGAACTAATGACAGACCAAAGAAATGACTCTACTGGTGTCTAGCGTGGTGACCCAAGGAGTTTATTGTGATTACTTACTATGTGTGGGGTTTGGGTTGTAAGGAACCGTTATCCAGGAAGAAATGCTCCAGCTTAGAGAAATTAGTTTATGTACATTTCAAAGAAAAGACACCAAATAGAATACAGACTATTTTAAAGAATCTAGATGGTTTATAAAATATATTGACCTAGATGATGGATAACATAAAATTTATTTATTCTGTGGATGATATGACTGTCAACTAAAAAAAAATTCCAGGAATTAATAGAAATTTCTAGAATGTATCATAAAATATGATAAGGTGGCTGGATACAAACTAAATATACAAAACCAACTATAATTTTTTTCAATAATCAGTTAAAAATAAAAACAGAAACCAATTATTTCTTTTTTTCCAATGTAACAAAAACTGCAAAATACTTAGGAAGGGTTTAATAGAAAAGACAAAAGTTCTATGCCTTTGATCCTGTTGAAGAAGCAAAACCCATGATGAATATTATCCCTGAAGTGGCAAAGTTTTAAATCATGGAAACATTAGCTCTTTCTAAACAGTACACATGTTGTGGTATGGTTTTAATCGTCTTGTGTTCTGCTGAAAATTCTATTGAGTGCTATGGTTTGAAAGACCAGGTAAGATGATGAGGCAGAGACTACCAAGCTCCGCACAGCCCCCAGCTTGCCTGCATCCATTCTCTGCTCTATCCTTAGGTTGAGGACATGGGACCAGATGTGGGCAGAAATTGTGCTCATAAGCAGTGTGGATTTTTCTCTCCCTTCTCCTTTGCAAGCATGCTTAGAAGCTGCAAGGTAAACTGGATGTACACCAGTTTCAGGAGTGGAATCCCCACTTGTTGATGGAAGACAACTGCACCAGCCCACATCCAGGAGGGAATCTAAGGAGCAGTATTCACATGTGTTCAGTTCTTCCTGAGGATCTTAAGTCAGGCACTTCCTAGCCAAACTTGACAGAAAACACAGTACAGAAAAAATAAGTGCTGTAGAGTGGACACAAGCAAACACTGTATCAACATATTTTAATAATTAACTGATTACTCTGTGTGTCTGGTGTTTTGTCTGTATATATTTATGCACTATGTGTCTGCCTGGTGCTTACAGACCCTGGAAGAAGACATTATATCCTCTGAGATTGTAGGGTCTTCTAGAAGAAGATTTCATTCTCTTAACCTCTGAGCTGTGGTGATATATTGTGTACCCCAATAAAACTTATCTGGGCATGGGAGGACAGAGCCAGCCACTGGACTAGACATAGAGACTAGACAGTGATGGCACACATCATTAATCCTATCACCCGGGAGACATATATCCATCTGGATCTCTATGAGTTCAAGGCCATATTGGGACCAGAGCCAGGTGTGGTGGTACAGACCTTTAATCCCAACACTTGAGATCTCATGCCTTTGCTTGAGAAGCACACACACCTTTAATCCCAGGAAGTAAGATAGCAGGGCTTTATAGCTAGAGTTTTCCTGCCTTGCCCACAGTCAGGACAAATCTTTGTCATCTGCCAGTCCCACAGCCGCTCAGACCCAACCAAGTAAACACAGAGACTTATATTGCTTACAAACTGTATGGCCGTGGCAGGCTTCATGCTAACTGTTCTTTTTTTTTTTTTTTTTGGTTTTTTTTGAGACAGAGTTTCTCTGCATAGCTTTGCGCCTTTCCTGGAGCTCACTTGGTAGCCCAGGCTGGCCTCGAACTCACAGAGATCCGCCTGCCTCTGCCTCCCGAGTGCTGGGATTAAAGGCGTGCGCCACCACTGCCCGGCATTTTTCTTTCAGTTTTTTTTCTAACTGTTCTTATAGCTTAAATTAATCCATTTCCATAAATGTATACCTTGCCATGTGGCTCATGGCTTACAGTCTTCTTCACATGTTGCTTGTCATGGTGACAGCTGGCAGTGACTCCTTCCACCTTCCTGTTCTTTCTTTTCTCCTCTCTGTTAGTCCTGCCTATACTTCCTGCCTAGCCACTGGCCAATCGGTGTTTTATTTATTGACCAATCAGAGTAATTGGACATACAGACCATCCTACAGCAGGACTCAGAAAGGTATATAAGGGGTGAGTAAACAGGAAGTCTTGCTCTTTAGACTGAGGATTTCATAGAGGTAAGCTAGTGTCTGGCTGCTCTGCTTCTCTGATCTTTCAGCTTTCACCCCAGTATCTGGCTCTGTTTTTTTTTTATTATTATTAATAAGACTGTTTAGCAATTCGTGCTACACTGAACCATCTCTCCAACCCTTGTATCATCCAAATTTTAAAATGTGCATATGGCCACTAAGATTAAAAGACCATCATGTCTGAACTACAGAGCAGAGTAAGAATTAAATTAGCTACATGCAAAGGCATGTCTAATGAGAGACTGTACCACTCAGGAAGGGAATGGGAGGGCCAGTGTGGTAGGCCTGGTCAGTTGTCCACCTAGAAGAAAGTGACACTGATCTCAAGTATGTACTAGACTCAAACCAAAATCTTTTAAAATGTATGAACATGTGATGGTAAGGTGGCTCAGTGCCTAAGAGTGCTTGTTACTCTACCATGAGGACAGGAGTTTGGGTCCCTTCACCCATACTGGGAAACTCATAAGTGCCTGTAGGCCCAACTAAAAGGAATCTGATGCCCTGTTGCTCCATTGCTCCAGGGGCACTCATGCATGTGTACACATGTACACACACACACACACACACACACACACACACACACACACACACACGGAGAAAGAGAGAGGTAAATAAAATTAATGTTTTAAATAAATGAACATTTTGAGAATCCTCTGGAAGACATTTGTGTCATCAAAATACAAAAGGCCTGTGGAAAACGACAGAACCAACCGCTCACAAAGAGAGGGGGCAACAGAAACAAGAATAAGTAACACATTTGTCTTGTTAGGTATCTAGTGCTGGGATCTGCATTGTGACCAAAAGCAACCTGGGGAGGAAAGAGCTTATTGCAGCTTACACTTCTAGGCAACAGTCCATCACTGAGGGAAATCACGGAATTAACTCAAGCAAGCAAGGAACCTGGATGTTGGAACTGAAGCAGAGGTCATGAAGGAACACTGCTTGATGGCTTGCTCTCCATATCTTGCTCAACCTGCTTTCTCATACAATCCAGGACCACCTGCCCAGGGGTGGAGCCCCCCACAATGGGCTGGGCCTTTCCACATCAATCATCAATTAAGAAAATGCCTCCCAGGCCAATCTTATGGAGGTGTTCTCCTAAAGGAGGTGCCTCTTCTCAGATTACATTAGCTCAAGTCAAGTTGACAAAAACCTAGCCGGCACAACACTGAAAACAACTGTGCAACTCAAAGATAGGGAATGGATGGACACCACCAGGACTCTGTAAATTGATAAGGAACTCAAACAAGACATAGTGGAGAGGTAATTTATAGGAAAAATAACCAAGATAATCAATGACACTGAGACCAATTATACAGAAATGTGAACCATGCTAGTGTGGAGAAACTTGTGTCAGCTCTGTAGGGGCCAAGGAAATGGCTCAGAAGGTGAGAGCACTAGCCACCAAGCCTGATGACCAGTGTTCCATCCCAAGAACCCACATGATTAGAAGAAAACTGATTAATCCTCTCACTTCTACACTCCTGCCATGGTGTGCATGTGTCTACAGGTACACACACACACACACACACACACACACACCACACACACACACACACACCACACACACACTAAATACATGTAAAAACCCAGGATGGTAATGAACAGTATAGATAAGGGTGCTTGGAAACCACTCACATCACTGGCTACTGTAGGGTTTATATTGCTGAACTTCACTGGAGTCATTTTAAATGAACTCCTTTTGGAAACATTAAATGCAAAACTCTGACATGGGAATACATGAAATTTGAACAAAGATGGTGTGCATGCTGGTTTATTTTATTTTTTTTAAGTAAAAACCGAAGTTGGGTTGGCGATGCACTCTTATACTCTTTTCTATTCTGCAGGCTAAGGGTGAAAGACTGAATTTGAGGCCAACCTGGACAATTCAGTAAGAACTTTTCTCAAAATATAGCAAAGGCTTGGGGGTGAGAGGGCAGCGGTGGAGCACAGGTGGGAGTCCCAGGGCCTGAACAATGAAAAGTCATCAAAGCCAACAGCACATCTGCCAGCAGGCTGCCCAGTCGGCTTGTCATACGGCTTTTAATAAGGAGTCACCGCTCAACACTGGAGGAGCCCATGGTGTGTATTGTATATAGAGGGTGAGTCATGGTGTGTACTGTATATGGAGGGTGAGTCCCTGGTGTGTATTGTATATGGAGGGTGAGTCATGGTATGTATTGCATATGGAGGGTGAGTCATGGTGTGTACTGTATATGGAGGGTGAGTCATGGTGTGTATTGTATATGGAGGGTGAGTCATGGTGTGTATTGTATATGGAGGGTGAGTCATGGTGTGTATTGTATATGGAGGGTGAGTCATGGTGTGTATTGTATATGGAGGGTGAGTCATGATGTGTATTGTATATGGAGGGTGAGTCATGGTGTGTATTGTATATGGAGAGTGAGTTATGATGTGTATTGCATATGGAGGGTGAGCCCATGATGTGTATCATATATTTGAGGGAACATAGCAAGGAACTGGTTTGGAATGACACTGTCTCTGTAATCTGTGAAATAATCTCTCTCTCTCTCTCTCTCTCTCTCTCTCTCTCTCTCTCTCTCTCTCTGTGTGTGTGTGTGTGTGTGTGTGTGTGTGTGTGTGTGTGCTGTCGACTTTGCACAGCTTTTCAGTCACAGATTGCCACTAGCAGGAGAAAAATAATATTTCAAAACATATCTATGGGGAGCAAGATGCTCACCTTTCAAAAATTACCATCCCAATTGTATTTCACACCGAGAAATGAATATATATTTTTATTTTAAATTAATTGGTTGAATTCTATTAGAAAGATATTGGTTGATGATGTAGCAAGTCTTGTCAATGTTAGGACTGAAGGTCCAGGATTGTGATTGAAATCTCCTGATCTGGCATCTTTGCAAATGTCCAGAGAAGGGACCTGACATAGAAGGTGGCCTGATGGCCTCACAGGTGCTATGAGATGCAAGTGTGTCAGAAAAAGCTATGCAGGGAAGGTGCTACATGAAGAGTCTATGTGCTGATGTGTATTGATAATCTAAGTGAACTGGTGTGGATCTAACAGATGACTGTGGCATGTAGTTGACTGACAGTCATCTCTAGGTGCTTCTTGCCTCCTTTCCTAAGACCCAAATTCATGACTACTCTGGTTTTAAGACAGAATGTGAAGTATTCTCATATAACCTCTGAGATCCTTCTGTGTACTTCAAGTTGTATTTAGAGCAAGGTGAAAACAGTGGATATAGTTTTTATGTGGCATCAGTTAGAAACCGGAACAAGTGAAATGTCTATGGGTGTGACTTTCATATGGATTTTATCTGGGGTTGATTGCATCTGCGATTGCAGCAGCCATGTGAGCAGAGGGCCAGCCACACTTGGAGGCCTTGTTAGTGATTCCAGCAAGCTGACCACCCTGGTAGTCATCAGTGGAAGGCACAGCTGCACAGCTAAGCACCTCATCTTTCCAGCTTTGTAGGCACCGTCCCTACAGGATTGGCAGAGAACTTCCCACATCACTGAGTCAGACAGAATACCACCAGCATGTTGGGTTCTAAATATCAGCTTTTGTGTGATGCTGCAGCCACGCTGCCCCTGCACATCTGCACGACTCCCTGGTTGCTCTGGGAAGGACATGTAGCATGCCAGAAAGTGCTGCCTGGCAATCCTGGCTTTAAGCTCTACCCTTGTTCACCTCCCCGAGGCTCAGTTTCCTCATCTCCAGTGACCTGCCAGCCTTACATGCTAGAAATAAGAGCTGCAAAATCATTAAGCATAAACTGGCATTGTGTTTTTTTTTTTTTTAAGTTAACTTCTTGAAAAACTTCTCTGGAACTCAAATGGAGAACAAAAGCTGTCTCCTGTGGCTAGAGAGATGACTCAGAAGTTAAGAGCACATACGGCCTTGCAGAGGACCCAAGCTGGATTCCCAAAACTTCGATGGCAGCTGACAACTGTCTGTAATCCTAGCTCCTGGGGACTGCCTGCCTTTTTCTGGCCTTCTTTGCATGCATTGATTGCATGCACACGGTGCACCCACATACACTCAGACACACACATGTACACATAAAATATCAACAAATCTTTAAAAATTATTTTGTTTTGTTTTGGATTTAAACATGAAAAGGGTATTACTACTCTAAATGGGTTACTAACTTCTAGTTACCTGCAGTAAATATTTGTAGTTATTGTTCCCACACGAGCTGGGCTAGCACTGAGGTTGATGGGTGTCTGTGATGGCACCAGCAGTAATTCTGGTGTCAGAAAAGGCCATGCTGCTTTCAGATAGAAATACTTTTATTATCTAGAAAATGCGGTCAAACAATATATAGTATTTGGGGCTCAAAATTATCAAGGAGTCCTATAAAATCAAAATTAGAAAAAGAAAAACTTCCAGGAACCCAACCATTTGAATAACAAAGATATGTTCCCTCCAGGCAAGAATGGATTGAGAGCACTCCAGTCACCTGTCTCCTTTGCAGACCCCAGGTAGATGTTGTACACCTGCAGTGCCCACTGAGAAATTTGGGGCCATTTATAGTAACTTGTGATGTGTTGTGAAATTTAAGAAGCATTCTATTTCACCAATGGTCCTTAAAGTCTGCATGGACGGAGTTGGGGCATGTCTCCAGCAATGCAGCTTGCGTGTGCTGCCGCATGGCAAAGTCAGACTCAGAAATTCTGTGAAAGACAGCGGCTGCTCTGAGAATGTCCACACCCAGCTTCGCTGTCTTCTCATCCCTGGGATGAGTGTTGATAAGGCTCATTCAGAGAAGTTGGGTCCCGGCCATGAGGAGTTCCTAGGAAAGAGACAAAGGCCAGCACCTAGGTTCTAAGCAGGTCTCCAGATCAGCTTAGAAAACAAAGGTGATGATGTCACATCTCAGGTTCTTTTGTCTTCCTCAAGAGTTGCAGGCACAATGCTGATCGACACCTCCCTGAATCACTGAATCACGGAGAAAAAAAAAAAGAAGGGCAGGATGTTTGGAAGAATGAGCCTTGTGTGGTGTTTCCCACGGATGCCTGTGGGTCCCGTCTGTCTGCACATGTTTCTAGTTGTGTGGAATTCTTATCAAACGCCATTTATACAAGCCTTATATTGGATTTGGGTTTTATTCTTGTTTTATTATTTATTTGAACTATTTTAATAGTCATGGCTATTTTTATTACTTGTCACCAGAATGGGCTGATATCAGGGAAACCAAACAGGCTTTGAAGAATTTCCTGAACTATGAATGTATTTTCCTTTAATGTTTTTCTTGAGGTGTTTCATAGGACAGGTGATCCTTTGTCACCCTGACAGCACCTGCCCTGTTGCTTACTTCACAGCCTCAGAAAGAAAATATCACAAGGATAAAATGTCACTGACTTGTCTTCACCAATTTGGAACCTGCTATGAATTCAGACCTGGCTGGGGACTATGCTTGTCAATTCCTCATCCATGGAGAAAGGGTTTGGTAAGCAAATTAATAAAGTAAACCAGAGGTTTCCATGCTGTGCCCTGTGATATTAATAGGCATCCCATAGCAAAAGGATTTTGTGGGCCAATAAGCCCAGGAAACCTGGCATGCAGCCCATCCAGGGTGACCACACATGCATGCTGGTGCATCAGGGCTCCTAAGCACCTTGGAGACCTGTGAAATTGTGCCTTGAGCTCCCCTAGTCCAGCTAACATTTACAACATCTTCATGGGTCCCCCTCTCCTTTTGAGAGCTGAGGAAATGTCAGACACAGGCTGAGCTTTCTGTTTATAACCAGTATGGGAGAATCTTCTAAAGATACAGTGGAGAAGATTGTGGAGGAGAAAACTCCACCTATGGATCACTTATCTTCACACTCCTTTTTCCAACCTCCATCACTTCAGGTGCTTGCGTGGATCTATCTTTTATAGGGAAGGGACGTAAGCCAGTATGGGTTCCTCTGCCCTTGGTTATTATGGGAGCCTTGACCCTCTTCCAGAGCTGGAGTCTGTCCAAAGGAGAGGTACATGCAAACACACAGCTCCCCGAGCACTACTGCTTGAGGATGACTTTCTGCTCAGCACTGTTCAAACCTTTGTAATAAGTATTCTCTTGAGAAAAAGGTTCAATCAGCCTCCGGATCCATTGCAGGAAAAACAACCCATTGTAGAAAGTGCTGGTTCATGGTTTAGGATTATGGTAGTTTAAATGAGAAATGTTCTACCCCAGTCTTGGTTACTTAGGCCTTTGTCTGCAATGGTGCAGTGGTTGTTTGAGGAAGTTTTGGTGGTGCAGCCTTGCTGTAGGAAGCACATCACTGGAGGCCGGCCTTAGTATTAAAGTTTCCAGTTTGCTCGCTCTGCTTCCTGCTGAGAGTTGAAGACGTGGGCTCTCGGCTGCTTTGGGATAATGCTTTTGTACACCGGTTTAATAAGACACTGATTGGCCAGTAGCCAAGCAGGAAGTATAGACAGGATAAGCAGACAAGGAGAATTCTGGGAAGAGGAAGACTGAGTGATGAGAAGGCAGCCTGCTGTCCAGGGAGCAGCATGTAATAGCACACAGGTAAAGCCGCGGAACACGTGGCAACATATAGATTAACAGAAATGGGCTGAGTGTGAGTGTAAGAACTAGTCAGTGGTAGGCGTGAGCTAATGGCCGAGCAGTTTTAGCTAATATAAGCCTTTGTGTGTTTACTTGGGTCTTAGCAGCTGCAGACTGGGCGGGACACAGGAAAACTTCCAAATACACTCAGCTCCTTGCTTGGCTGCAATTCCTGATGCTTGCCTCCATCTTCCCTGACAAGTGGCATTCTTATCTCTCTGGAACCATCATCCCAAATGAACTCTTTCTTCTACAAGTTGCCTTGGTCATGGCGTTTGTGTCACAGCAATAGCAAGTAACTAACAAAAGGATTTGGATTGTTCATATTGGTCTTTGTAGTTCATACCAAGCCATGTGGTTACCCACCACCATTCCTAGGTGCAGGGCTCCCATTCAGAATGTCTGAAGAGCATCAAGATGAAAATCAGACAAACGTTTATATTCAGGTTTCTTGTGACATACTAAACAAAAACCCAAATGTTCCTCAGTGTGTGTGTGATGGCTAGTTCTAACTGTCTAATTGATAAAATCTAGAATCATCTGAAAGATGATGAGAGTCTCAATGGGAGATTGTCTGAATCAGGTCAATCTGTGGCCATGTCTTTGGGAGATTATGCAGATGGTGTTATATCATATGGGAAAGGCCCAGCCTAAAAGTTGGCAGCTCCACTTCCTCTGTTTGGATCTTAGATTAAGTGAGAGTAGAGAATGTGAGCTGAGTGGTAGGCATCGCTCTCTCCTCTCTCTCTCTCTCTCTCTCTCTCTCTCTCTCTCTCTCTCTCTCTCTCTCTCTCTCTCTCACACACACACACACACACACACACACACACACACACTTTTGACTGTGGGTGTGCTGTGATGAGCTGCTTTAAGTTCCATCTTACTTCCCTGCGATGATGGACTCTAACCTGGAACCATGAGCTGAATAAACTCTTTTCCCCCTAAGATGCTATCAATGTACCACACACATTGCTGTCCAGTGCCCTCCAGAATCTGCTCATCATGTAAAGCTGAAACTGTATGCTCACAGATCAGCAGCCTCCTCCTTCCCTCCCTCAAGTCTCTGCAATCATGAGATTTGTCAGGCTAAGTATCTCACAGAATCAGACATGAGGCTGTGATTGCCCTTCTGTGGACTGCTTCATGTTCCTGAGAGTTGCACACCATGTTCTTGCTCTGTGGTGAAGGGTTCACTTTCTCTCCTTGGTGGTTGACTGGGAATGTATGTGATTGCCAAGTTTTATTTAGGTACCATCACAAGAGACCTTGGCTATCACTACTGCTTCCGTTACCCAATCACCCCAAAGCAGCTCAAGAAAGCTGATAACCACCATTATTAGGCCTTTACCTTATAGCAGAAGCAACAAGCTCAGGGCATCGTCTGGCTCCTGTCATTCAACCTGGCCTTGAAACAGAGAAAACAGGCCCAGGGAGCCAATTGGCTAATCAGCCACTTTAAAAGCTTTGGGAATCTACAATGTACAGAAGCCATAGGTAGCTCCTAGAACCATGATCCTTCAAAGCCTGCTGTTCATCCCGCCTGCTCCCAGCCTATTCCCAGTCTGCTCATCTGGTCTGTTTTCCCAATCTGTTCCCGGTCTGCTCCTGAGCCTGTTCCTAGACTGCTTCCCAAGCCTGTTCCGATGCTACCCTCCAGCCTGGCCCCTGTCTCCCCCCAGCCTGCACCCCCAGCCTCTTTACAGTTTTAACAGATTAGCATCCACCTGTTTGTCACCCTCAGTAACTCAGCCTGTGCAGTGCAGTGGCCATGGATGAAGTGATCTTTGTCACGGAGATCAAAGAATTAATCAAGTGAAACAGTAAAGAATGATTTCAGAAACCTTTTGAGAGAGATAAATAACTCAAAGTGATGAATTATTGAATCTCAGGGGCATATTTATTTATCAGCAGTCAAAATTCACCATTTTAAATCTCATCCCATTTTTCTTTTGTATTAGCTAGCTGTCTTCAAGGTGACATACAGCCTCTAAAACTGCATATGCAGTCAGCCTGTGACTTCATACGTGAGGACTGAAGGATCTATCCACACTTGCATGCTGCATACAAACCTTCCTGATGTTAAGTTTGGAAGTGATTGGTAATAATCAGGGGGCTTCTGGTATCAACCTGCCCCAAAGCTGCTAAACACTCTTGGTTAAATTAAACCATCTCAGAGGGAAGGCTTAATTCCTCACCTCTGCCTCTCGCTGCAGCACCTCCACAAACAGGCATGGCTCTGTGGAAAGTTGGTTCATTCAGCACCTCTGTGGTACCGACAGTGGCTGCTACTTATCTGTCCGACACCTTGTGTGCTATGGCTTTGATCCCTAGGTTGGTCTTGGGCCAATTATCTTAAAATTGCTAAACTAGTGTCCATTCTCTGTGGTGTGAAAAGCCTTAAAACTCCTTAGTGTCTGTTTGGATACTTAATTACATTTCTTGAATAGCCATAGATTCATTGCTCACTGTTCAGGATGCTGTCTGAGGCTGTCTGAGTATTGCACTCTGAGTATAAATAAGGGACCAGCCTGAAATATAAGAGAAAAAATGATCAAGGTCCACAAGATATTATAATCTATTTCTTAATTTTGTTTTTGTCTTGATGCCACTGGAAGCAAAGGCTCATTTTGGAAGTGAAAAATGGAAAGACTCCTGAAGCCTGTCGCTGGGAGCCTGCTGCACCAGAAGGGACCAGAGGCGTCAGCTTCCACCAGTGCAGTAAGTGAGGTTTCTCAGAGGCTCTCTCCCCTGTACAGTGTGACATGTCTCAGTTACTCCTGCTGTCAGTTCTGCAGTCGATAACAAAGAGCTACCTACCAACAGCCTCTGTCTCCAACAGAACCTCTGCTGCTTGCAAGAGCCACTGTGAAGTGGAAGTCACAGGCCACCGGAGAGTTCCCTTTCTTTCTGAATCCAGCACGGAGACCTGCATGTAGCGGATAGCTGATGCATTCCAGGGCATAGGCGTGTTACTTCTCTCCATCAGGACCAGCTGAGTGTGTCTACTCACATTTCCATGTCATTCTTGCGAGAGGAGTGAGCTATGGAGTTGTAGGCTGCTTTTACTTCAAATTGTTAATGGTTAGATTTTTCTTGCATAAGCTTCTGATATTACATGATTTTTTGACCTTTTTATTCTTCAAAACTATTCCAAAAGATCATAGCCAAGACAATTTTAGAGTGGTCATGTTTCTTCAAACATATCCCTTGGGGCAGTAAGATGGCTTACCAGGTAAAAGCACTTTGCACGAAGCCTGAGGACCTACATTCAATCTCCAGGTCCAGAGTAGAGGAAGGAGAGAACCAACTACCACAGGTCATCCTCTGACTACCACATACTTGTAACGGTGTGCATGTGAGGGAGTGCACATGCGTGCACACTCATACACACGAATAAATACTTGCAGTCTAAGATATATACCCTTCATCTAAACCAGTCTTTGGAACGATGATGACCTGACCACACTGGAAGCAATGCTTTACTTCACTCTGTTCTTGACTGGTTAACACTGGACTCCCTAGGCTTGTGGAAAGGTGTTTATGTATTTCATGGACAAAATACAACTGCAACTAATGAGTACATTCCTTCCACTGAACTGAAGAATGTGTTTCTATGAAATCAAAGTGTTTTGCTTCTCAAATGGATCACCAAAACATTTGCATGGTCTTTCACAGGTCATATAGAGGTGACCAGATACTGAGCCAAGAGCCCTTCCCTGCTTCCTCACTAGATTCTTCCCAGATAGTGCATGGCCAGGGCCACTGGCAGAAATACTTAACTTCCAAGAAAACATGCAAGCTCTTGACTCACCCAGAGACTTCCACACATGACTACAGTAGATCTGACTAGTAAGTGGGTCACATCTACGCTTCCTTCAAAGACACATTCCTAGGAGGACTGCATCAAAACCCTCCGTGCAACATGGCTTTCTGTGGCAAAGTTCAAGGCAAAGGGACAAACCATCAAAATGACTAAATGAAGAATCTGGATGGTGCATTCCTTTCCAAACCCAGAGATAAGGAATCAGCAAGCTGTTTTGAGTTACGAACATCAAATGTATATCAAAGAATTTCCCTGATAGATTCAAAGGTCAGCCCTGGTCTTGACTCCTCCCCCTCTTCATTTCTCGGAGTGTATTTCATGGGAGTCTCCCATATAGTATACTAATTTTGGCCAGTGCCCCAACACCCATGTCAGGCACTGTGTATTAGTGACCTGGGCATGTGGGGCCACACTTTCACATTTGCAGGAAGGCTCTCACACATCCACGAGCATGCACAACACATCCACACTGGCCTTGTCTTTCACTCTTGTCTATGTAGAGCCTCCTGCCTCCAATGCTCACAGCCCCTCATTCTGCCAGGCAAGCGGAACCCCGTCCACTCCCAATCAAACACTCTCCATATGACTAGCAGAGGCCAGGGGCCTTACCCACTTACACTTGTCTGTCAGCCGCTTTGACAGAATGGGAGGAGGGCCTCCCCCACCTTTTCCTGCCCATCAACTATGCTGACAGGTGCAGGCAAGCAAGGGACTCCCCCTCTGCCCCATTCATGCCCATCAGCACATGTGATGGACACCCGCGGTAGGGGCATCCCCAGGGCCTCTCAACAGAGAGGGCAGCGCATTTCCGCCCTGGGTGGGCTTGGGCGGGATGCTGGTTTGCATCCTCCATTGACTTGACGGGTGGGGGCAGGGATGGGCTCCGTGCATCTGTCAGGGAGCTACTGCTCACCCACGTGGGCTCTTGGTCTGTCTCTGGCTCCTGCCTGGGTCAACTTGGATGGAGATTTCGACAGGCAGATGCAAGCATGGGGGTGCTCAGGACAAAGAAAGCAGTGAGCTGGGGGAAAGACGTCTTGTAGGTAACGGCATGGGGCACAAGTAGGCCATCCACAGAGAAGACATTGGCCCAATGGTTCTTGGACCAAAGAAACTGTAAAGAAAATGCCACACCAGATACAAAAAGGGACAGTCTTGTCTTTATGTGTGGTCTACATGCTTATCAAGGATGCATTTGGAACTGGGGTATGTCACAAGGGACCAAAAGCATGGCATTCTTTCCCAATCACCCTAGCAAATATTTATTGAACACATACTACACATTCAACTTTGAATCATCATCATCACAGTGGAGGCTGCCTACAGCCTGGAAACATGGGCTTTATTTCCTATGGACTGGAATGGACCAGCCAGGAAGACCACCATCAGTGTCAGGGTTCTCTTGTTGACCAGGACTTTGTTCACCTTCTCACATTAATAATTATGTTTATACTCTGATACTGAACAAAGCAATTATGTCAATAGTCATTGTAACCAATTTGTGCTTGTCTAGGTAACAAAACAGTATTGACCACAAGTGTTTAAAAAACTGAGAATAACAAAAAGCCAAGTTTTCACACACACACACACACACACACACACACACACACACACACGTACACAATCAAAACAAAAGTAAATACTCTTGTATTGTTAAAACAAATAAAGTCTCATTTTTTTTAGTTAGCATTCCACTCAGGGACTTATTTCCTATTTTAATTAGGTGCAAGAGCGTAGACAAGCAGGGAAATCTCTCTCTCTCTCTCTCTCTCTCTCTCTCTCTCTCTCTCTCTCTCTCTCTACACACACACACACACACACACACACACACACACACACACACACACGTGTGCACAGGGGGGAGCGTCAGGCTTTTGCTACTAGGAAAGCAGCAGCTTGCACACCCAAGGGCAGTATCTATGTGAAAAAGTAGCCACAGCAGAAAACAAAACACTGTGAGTCTTTTGTAATCATGTTGGCAGATCCTGCCTGATTTTAACTTATCACAGGTTTTATTGTTGTTTTTGTTTTGTTTCTTTTTTCAGCTTCAACTTTGCAAGCACCTGAAGCCTTTTCTTCCTTAGGTTACAAAGATCTACGCTCAGCAGAGGTTGTTGTCCATCTGCACATACCCCAGTCAAAACTGGTCTACACACTCTGGCCCCCTCTCGGCTTGAACACAATCTTCCTGTTGGCCATACTCAGACATCCAGGCAGGGGGCTCCACACTGTCTTTTCAGAAAGGCTGTGCGTGCCACGTGAGTAATGTCATGACTGAGCAGTTCCTCGGGAAGTTCCTATCAGAAGCCCACTAGATGTTTAGAAAAATGAAAGCTGAAAATTCAGTTTCCGCCAAAACCTATTGTGTTTGCTAGCAAGCTGTTCAGGAGAAATGATCAGTGCTTTGATTTGTCGGACAGTTACTTAGCAGAATAGATACGGCTTCCTGAGGCCAAGGCTACACTGAAGGAGAGGGAATCCATGAGAAGTCCATTCCAAAAACACATCAGTCAACCGTGGAGGACCAGTCAGCTCGGACTTTACACTGAAGAGTCTTTACTGTCCCCGTCACTTGAGGACTCGGTACAGAACTCGTGGGAAGTCAGGAGCTGCTGGGAAGCTTGCTTTCATCTTGGCTTAAATATTTCTAAATGAAAATTGAAAGTAAATTGTGGGAGACTACAGCAGCCAGACCTGCTTTGGAGTCATTTGTCTGGAGCTGATGTCAGACTTCCTACTGTAGAAACACTAGAAGAGAGTGATGAGATTTTTAGACTTAAGTGACGTCGACTCATTTTTTTTTCTGCTTTGTATATTTTAAAGTAGAAAATATTCTATCTAGTTCTCTAGTGCCAATTATTTCTTTCTTTCTATAGATTGGGCCCTAAATCCGATCAGGAAGCAGTTGGTTACCCCAGAACATTCATACCACTGTTGCATATTGCATCCATGAGCATACCTTGGCAGGCACTTCAGTACTGTAGCTCCAAGGGTCTGCATCTAGGTGAGGGCATTGATGACTCTTCTACCCTGACACCCTAACTAGCACCTCCTGTCTCTACAAATACTAGCTAGCAGGCAAGAAACTGCCAGATCAAGTCCAGCTTCATTTCTCTATGTGTAGTGTTTTCAACAGTACGGTCTTAACCATCTGGTGCTGGTGGGTAACCAGGAGAAATGTCAAACAGTATATATTATTTGGGGAGGTATCTCACACCTGACATTGGGATTTTGATTTGCAAACATGTAAGTCTGGGGGCAGCATTAGCCAATCATGTAGCATACTTTTTTTCCAACTCCTTTCCTGTTTTCTAAATTTTTTTTTTTTTACTTTACTTATTGGTCTGTGTATGTGGGAGTGGGGCATGTGTGACACTGTGTACGTGTGGAATATCAGTGGACAACTTGCAGAAGTCGGTTCTCTCCTCCTGGAACGTGGGTTCCAGAGAGAGAACTCGGGCTCTCAAGCTTGGTGCAAGCCTCTTTACCTCTTGAGCCATCTTGTCAGTCCACCTTCTTTATGTCAACAAAAAGTTTTGGTTTGCTTATACAGTAGTCGATGTCTATGTATTCTTTTCAAGCTTTAGATTTGTTTGAACCACCCTCACTGACATGTTTCCCCTCTGCCCTCCTTTAGTCTTTCCTTCCTTAGGATCCCCCTTCTTTTTTTTTTTTTTTTTTTTTTTTTGGTTTTTCGAGACAGGGTTTCTCTGTGTAGCTTTGCGCCTTTCCTGGAACTCACTTGGTAGCCCAGGCTGTTCTCGAACTCACAGAGATCTGCCTGCCTCTGCCTCCCGAGTGCTGGGATTAAAGGCGTACGCCACCACCGCCCGGCTCTTTTTTTTTTTTTTTTTAATGTTTATAGTTTTTTTTTTTAAGGTTTATTTATTATGTATACAAGTATTCTACCTGCATGTATGCATGCACGCCAGAAGAGGGCACCAGATCTAACTATAGATGGTTGTGAGCCACCATGTGGTTGCTGGGAATTGAACTCAAGACCTTTGGAAGAGCAGCCAGTGCTCTTAACCTCTGAGCCATCTCTCCAGATCCAGGATTCCCCCTTCTATTTGTATAGCACATGTGTTTTACTACACGTCTTTTGGACCTTCCTTATTTTTCACACCCTCTTTTTTGCTACCTGTCCTCTACTGACACTCATTCCAACTGAAACGTGGCTGTCTAAAAGTGTGTGTGAGGTCTACATATGAGAGAGGACATACAGGGTCCAGGTTACCACATTCAGTATAAAAGCCCGTGATTAGGAAGGTGATATGTTCTCTTGCAGGGTATGCTATTGATGTTTTACCAAGTGGACCTGTAGCTGAACGGTTCTCTAAATATTTGTTTCTATCCACAGACCACTGCAGCCCTCAGCCTTGGTCAGAGAAGCCTCTTTGGCCAGTGGGTGGCAATCAAAGCAAAAACCCATAAATGGCCAAAATGCTAAGAATAAGTGACTGCCAGGTGTGCAGTCCTGAATGGGACATCTATGTTACTCCCTCTGAGGCCCAGAGAACATCTTAGAAGAGCATGTGGAAGGACTATGGGAACCCAAAGATGGGGAGGAGTATGGTACAGTTCTGTCTTCTTGATATGACACTGCCGTTGTCATCATGAACGCACAGCAACTGAAAAGAAGAAGGAAGGAGAGATGGGGAGTGGAATGGAGAGAAAAGAAAGGAAAGAGGGGCATGAGGTTAGGAGCTGACCTAACCCCTCTTAGGGGCATGAGATAACAGCTGGGGAGAAGGAAGCGGAGGTGAGAGTGAGGTACACTGAGAGGGTAGGGGGTCAATACAATCAGCCTTATTTTCTGGACTTCCATGGTCTTTCTATAACTTTTGTAATTTTTAAGGATACAATAGCCAGTTAAAGTGAGTGTTAGAGTCACATGCCAATACCGCTTTATCGTCTTCAGTCAGATACGGCAGACTCTAAAGCCTATCTGATACAAAATAAGCCACTTGACCTTGGATTAATGAAACTACAGACAGGTACGAATGTCATGACAAACACTGGGAAGGTTAACTCGAGTTCTGGGACACTTAGGATTTCTCAGCACAGGGTACCTTTCTCTGTAGCTCTGTCAAGGCCATGTTCATGCCTCCTAAATCTGCCCATGAGCTTACACAGTCTCTGAGGACAGGAATGATGATCGCGGCATGGGGTCTCCTCTCCTGCGTTCTGCACTCCGGTATGAAAGCTCAGCCTCAGAATTAAGGTTCTCTTTGTGAGGTCTTCTTGGACTTCCCAGCCTGAGGTGATATATGCAAAGCCACCACTCTCTTTCCTGAGATAGTTTGTCACCAGCAAGCTACTATTGCTTTATGGCTTTTCCTCCTGAACCTCAATGTGTTAGCATCATATTAAAGAACCTTGATTAAAAAATATCCTCTGTGCAAAGTCCCTGATCACACAAACAGACAAATTGTGTGAGTAAACCCAACAAGCAGCTAATTCAGTGGACCTGGCTATCCAGTCAAACACCAGCACCACACAAAAGGAAATGCTATGCCTCACTGATGCCAAAGGGCAGGTGAAGAGGATGCAAGAGCTTGAGGAGGGGTGATTGTCTTATCTCTCTAGAGATAAAGAAAGCCTGGCCACAGAATCCCCACCACTCACTGTAGACTCTGCCTCCTGCCGTGGACTTGGATACAAGTTCTTTGATTTATCACCTAAATCCTAACCCTGGCCAAAGAACTTACCTGATGCACAGAGGATGCAAACACAGAAGAGGCCTCGCACCATCAAGGATGCTCCTGGACCAGAGCTGTCCTATAAAACCCAGACTTCAATGAAGAAGAAATGATCATGTCATTAATTCTCCATATCCACCTTACACTGTAGCCTGACCGTGCAGCTAAAACTGAATTAGACTGACAGATGACTTCATTCTACTTCCTTGGTATTTCAGCAACCATGTTTAGGTTTTCTGAAATGCATGGTAAGGCCTTGTGGGAAAACACTCATAGGAAACAGGATTGTGCTGTCTTAATACAGAGGAAAAAAAGCATTTGACTTGGTGATTTCATTTATGGAAGTTGTTCCCTCATAGGAAATAGAAAATCCCAGGATTGGATATAGGGGCCTGTGAGCTCATGGGAAAGAGAGGATCCATTCCAGTGAAACTTTTGAACCTGCCTTAGAGACTGAGAGAGAAACTTACTTTATCACCACCGAGACAGCAAACGTTATACTGCCAATCTGACATACAGCTTAGCAGCCTGAGCTCTGAACTGTCCCACTTTCTCTGCCCACCAAAGACATGAAGTGTCTTTAATGGCCGAATGTGTATAAAGCACCACTTAGTGGCACAAACTAAAGGACCCTGTGATTAGGATGCAATGCATCATGGGACATTCTCCATTGAGGTAAAACTCTGAGATCTTGAGGTGAATCAGGAAAGAAGGGGATTCCACCTGGGTGTTCTTTGAGTGTCAGGAAAGACACCCAGAGACAAGGACTGAGGGAGATAAACATGTCTGAACCACTCCATGTCTCAAGGCCCCCCAAGCAGATGATGCACTCCTGGTGTTGGGAGATAGACCCTCTTGATATGTTTTTGCTTCATCCATCTTTTATTATGACACTTCCTGCCATCCACATCTTGACTAATGAGCCTTTTTATTTTCGTTTCTTATTAATGTTATTGTAAAATCCTCATTTATTTTCATTTACGTGGGAGTGATATGTCATAACACCCTGTGAGACAGAAAGGCAGCACAGGTTGAGAGTGTCTGATTAAATGCGCCTCTTTGAAGACAAAAGGCTTACTAGAAAGACACCTTCCAGCATATGTTCCCACCTGCCTCTGATACTCCAACCACCATCCATGTTCAAAACTTACCTTCAACCTAAAGATTCCCCATGCCAGAGGATCTTCTCCCTGTATGTGGGATGGATTTTTCATGACTCACGCCAGGACAAGTATCCAGGAATCCTATTTACAGCAACATGTACCACAAACATGCTTTGTGACCTGAAGGTTGTGAGACTTGGACAAGGACCCTTATCTCTCAGACAGGAGCAGGTCATCACATGACTTCTGAAACAGTTCTGAAACAGGATTCTCCAAGGTTGACTTCCTTCTTAACACAACAATGTTCAGTGGCCCAGGAGCCCTTGCTTACCCTGAAGTTAGGAAGATAAAGGCAGGCATACCAATCTCATAACAACCATACATCCCATCACTCTTGGCCTGGCCATTCATTAGCAGCTTCTTGGAAAGACATTTGTGCTAGAACAAAATGAAAACTCCTCAAGTAAAATCTGCCAATGTAGAGTTTTAAAAGAAAGGCATGAAGAGGGTGACAGAGAGCTGATAGCTTCAGTTCAGGCTCTAGGTCTCAGATGTTCCACTTGGGAAGCCTCACCTCTCTCCACTACTTCCTACTGGGTGAAGCTCTTTTCCTCTTTTGCTTTCTCCATTATATTTAACTGTTGTGTATTCCAGGCTCCAGCCATCCAGTCTCTTCTCCTGAAGGATAGTGCTGAGTACTTATGGTCCTCCCCCATAACCAGCTTCCTTAACCACTAGGAGGTGCCTGAAATGGACCCATTCTCAGCACCTCGCCCTGCCACACTGGTCCAATCTCCAACGTCCAAATACCCTAGGCCCTTATGTCCCCAGAGCCCAAGGGTTTAGGATCCAAGAGTTGTGGATACTCACAGAGCCAGCAGGCTCCAGCATCCACCTTCCTGTATGTTGGAGGACAAGGTGAATCCTGAGTCCCATGGCCCTGGCCCTCCTCACCTGGAACACTTAGTCTCAAGCAGGGAGTTAGTTGTGCTTCTATGAAACAGGGTCCAAGTACCACTTTGAACTTAGGACTTCAGCATTCCTTGCTCAGAATCGCTGCCTCCTCTAACACGGTCTCAGCATGACTGCATGGCTTCCCTTCCTTGCCAGCACTGTTGAGACTGTGGCTACTTTACCCTGCTGAGCATAGACTGTGACTTCCTTTCAGTCACCTCCCCAAAAGCTTAAATCTTATAAACTTCAAGCAAAGCACTTAAACTCAAGGGTGTAGTCAGAGAACCCATACTGACTCACTCGTGGTTGGCAGAATGATCAGTCACAAAGGAGGCATCCCAGGTGGGAGGAATCTTGAGGGAAAGATATTCCTTTGGGCTACTGAAGATGAGCCCCCATGAGATATCTCAAAACCATAAGAATGATGGAGACCCCACATGATCTTCTACACATATACAATCTTGTCAACCAACACAGAGAGCAAGACAAATGAGCTAATGCCAACCCCTGGACCCCTCACACACACTTTTGTCTGTCACACTCTATGTGCTTTTGATGGCTATCGGTACTCAGCAGGCTCCTGCAGGAAATAGAAACAGGAAGTCTAGTGTACTTCATTGAAAAGTACACTAGAGATTCATTGCAGCTAAGATCCATTGACAAGACATTTGAATGTGGCTGGCACAGAACATTCTCAGCAGTGTCTCTCAGTGAGTGGTCCGAGTCCCTGGGCTGGAGGTCCCAAGAGATGGAGTTGAGACTGTCAACATCATCCTAACATTTTCCATGCTTAACCCCTAACTTCTTTTTAAAAATAAATAATTATGTGTATGTATGCATGTATACTTTGTTAGCACTAAAAACCAGGCTGAGGCCAAAGTCCTCTTAAGATAGATAGAGATAAGAGAAATCCAACTCCTTGGCCAAGGCCAGACTCATAGAAGAGACTCAGATACTCTGAGATCATTACAAAGGAGGTCCTGCCATGGGAAGCAGCCAAAGCCATGGGCAGTTACACCCACATGGCCAAGAGTGCTGCTGCCCAAGTCTTCCTGATCATGAGAGCATTCCACCTCTACTCCCACCTTCAATCTGGCGTGTTCCTCAGAAGCTCAGCTCTGGACCAAAGGTTTTAAAAAGACTGCATTACAATGAACATACCTGAGATCCCTGCTCCAGTATGCTTTCCTGATTTGTTGTAAGTGCCAGGTTGGTTCTGCAGTGGAGAAAGTCTTAGAGGGAACTGGAGGCAGCAACTGGATTTCATGGACAGAAGAGACTGCCAGACTCTAACATGCTCAAGGCAGGAAGCAATTTAAGCATTCTGGCCATTTTTTTCATGCTCATGAACTCATTTCTCCTCAAAGTTTACTTTTGTGGGCTGATCTGAGGTGAGCACCTACTTATCATGGAGTTTTTGGGTTGAGGAAAAATTCCACATAGCCCCAATTCAGGATGCCAACTTTTATAAGCCTTGCCAACATTTCAGTGCATGTGACTGTTAAAGCATGGAAAAAGCAAGCTGAGTGAAATCCACCCCAGACTGGAGACAGAGCAGACTCAGCTACACCCCCTACACCTCGTGCAGTTGGTAATGGGTTTCTTGAACTCAGAACCCAGACAACCCAGGGAGGCCTTTCATGCCTGGCTGTATGTCAGTCTACCAATAAGGAATGGGATTCTTTCCTCTTCTACCCCTCTAGGTACCTGCTCTCTTGATATTCAGGTAAACAAAGGCACACTAGCCACAACAGTCCTCCCCCAAAGCCGAAACCCTTCCAGGAAAGAGTGGGCCACCATTGCCAAGTTTCTGCTTTATTTACTGAGCTCTGGGTTTGGATGATGTGGTTCTTTAGTCCTTGAGGAAGCAGTACACTCTCACCCCGAGAGTGCCTTGAGGAGTCGATAATCCATTATTACAGTAAGCTGTTCGTGCTCACAGTAATTACCTAATAACCCCTTATAAAGGACCGTGGCTTCCTAATCTGTTTATAATTATCATTTCAATGATCCCACACATTAATGTCTGACCTTCAGCAACTCTGACCTGATCTTAATTAGCTCTAATATCAAATCAGCGCTACATAAGAAACTAGCCATGACCAAATGAATGAACCCCAGGTACAGTTAATTTCTAGAGCAATTATCTTTTCATGTAGGGAGATTTAAATGATTATCTGCACAATTTCACACAGTTTTATGTAATTCTGCTACACTATGAATTCTGTTTTAAATCATATTTCAAAGGCAGGGCTCGCTCCACAGCTTGGTTCATCGAGAGTTCTGAAGCACTTGAGTACTACATTACATTGTTCCCGTGCTGGATGGGTATTTGCCATCATTATTTTAATTATAAACAAATCACAAAAACACAATTAAAAATCAGTATATTATGACTAAATATGTAAATATGCCACTGGGTAATTAGGAGCAAATCCTACCCAAGTTATATCGTTACAGGAAATATGACTTTATACAGAAACGCTGAAAATGGTTGGTCACAGGGCATGCTCCTTGGAAGAACTAGGAAGCTGTAGGTTAATTGTGTGCAGCCTATTTCCTGAGGTCCAGGATTGGAGATGACTGATCATCTTAGAGAGAAGGGGGTGATGCCAGAAACAAACCGGAGTGAAGTTGCAGTTGAACTCCACTTTACACCTGAGAAGCAGAGGCATTCCCTGGGTCTGTAAAAGGGTGTCTTCCAGGCAGAAGTCATGCTGCATTGCTACAGATGCCCAACTGGCTTTGGGGATGAATACACACATGCAACAATACTGCAGAAATGTTTTGGGTGAAAAACAAGGCCAGGAGAGGAGATAGGATCAGAAATATTTTCTCAGCACTGTCTCTGGTGTTGAAGTTGGGGGGAAATTGATTAAAGGAATTTCATCAGGAATACTCAATGTTTCCTGACTTCACAGAATTTCTCATTTTTGCCCCTTAATACTCGCTGGTCAGAGTTCTTAGAATTATTAACTTTCACCCCAGAAACCAGTTCATAGTATGCTTCAGTAGCAGCCATAGAGACTCCAGAGAGCGACTGACTTACAAGTTGTATGGAAGGAGGTTACTGTGTGCATTCTTAGAGAAGCTACAGGCTACAGTCTCTCTACACTCCTGGTAGACTATGGACTGTCTGTGCTCCTGGTATGCTATGGCCTGTCTGCACTCCTGGTAGACTATGGCCTGTCTGCACTCCTGGTAGACTATGGACTGTCTGCACTCCTGGTAGACTATGGCCTGTCTGCACTCCTGGTATGCTATGGCCTATCTGAACTCCTGGTAGACTATGGACTGTCTGCACTCCTGTTAGACTATGGACTGTACTCTTGGCAGACTATGGTCTGTCTGTGCTCCTGGTAGGCTATGGTCTCTGCACTCCTGGCATGCTGTGATCTCTGTACTCTTGGTAGGCTGTAGTCTCTGCACTCCTGGTAGGCCATGGTCTCTGTACTCTTTGTAGGCTATGGCCTTTCTGTTTTCCTGGTAGGTCATCCAAAGCCCCTGCAGGAGCACCCCCCCTACAGTCTGCTGTCCTGTTGAGCTAACGCTGGTAGTAATGGAAAGAAGACTCCTGTTTTATCAATGGCTCAACAAGTGTGTTGATCACTTTTGTCTCACTTCAGCCAGGCTGTTACAGGAGGAGAGATTCATTTTTGTCTCATCAGAGGATTTCCCTTTAACATGATTGGGAAGGCATGGCAGATCAATGCCATTCATGGCAGTGGGGGTGTGTGGAGGAGGTTGTTCACCTGAGTGGACTAGGAAACAGAAAGCAGCCCAGAAACTAGAGGCCAGGAATGATCTTCAGTGGTTCCCACTAGCAACACACTTTCTCTAACTCCAACCCATCTCCTGAAAATTTCACAGCTTCCTGAAATATCACCACCATTTGATGATCAAGCATTCATACACTCGAGCCTGTGGGGCATTTCACATCTAAACCATAGCAACAGGGTGAAGGGATGATTTGCTCAAAATCACAGGTATTTTGGGACAGTCTAAGCTAATGTGTGTGTGTGTGTGTGTGTGTGTGTGTGTGTGTGCGCGCGCGCATGCATGTGTGCATCGTATCTGTGTGTATGTGTGTGAGCATGTGTACCTATGTGTGTACTATGCATGTATTCACTCTTGTGTGTGAGTGTTCACATGGAGGTCAGCGGTTGTATTGGCTGTTGGACTTCATCTGTACCTTATTTGTCTATTTGTTTCTTCCATGCATACTCCAGGCTTGCTGGCCCAGAGCTGCCAGAGAGTCTTCTGTATCAGTCTCATCTCCCATAGGAGCCCTGGGGTCAAGACTTGAGCTATGTGTCTGGCTTTTGACACAAGCTCTGGGGAGTTAGACACAGAACCTCATACAGCAGATTCTATTCCCCCATAGCTGTCTTCTTAGCCCCTTGGTGATTCCATTAAAGGACTATGTTCCCTAAGTCTATGGGAATCAAAACTGGGTAACTAGACAGAAGGACAAAGGTAACTTAAAAATCCAGGTGCTGAGCTGAAGAGATGGATAGGTGGATAAGAGCTCTTGTGGCTCTTGCAGAGGACCTGAGTTCTGTTCCAACACCTATGTTGTATGTGTGGACCACAAATCCTTATAACTACAGCTCTAGAGAATCTGATGTCCTTTTTTGGCCTTTGCAGGTACCAGGATGCATGTGCACATATACACATGCGAACATGCATACATGTACATATACATACTTTAAAACAATAAATAGATAAATAAATAAATAAATAAATCCAGATGTTGACACCCTTCATTTGGACTTCCCAGGAACAATGGTAATAATGTTCCACACTGCTGAATCTTCCTAGTTCACCCCCACAGCTGCCCTGGTGATAGGTGCACACAACTGCCATCCAAGGGCAACCTCCAATGGTCAAATACCTCCACATCTGAGGCACCACCCATGGGCCCCAGCAGAACTCCAGCATGATGCTGAGCCTGGATGAAAGCCCTAGAAAACCTTCATATGGCATTGTCCTCTGACAGGTCATGTATCAATGCCATCTGTGTTCTTTTAGGACCAAGATGTTCTGAAGACACAGAGCAACAGCCATTGCAAGTCAGGAATTCATTAAGTAACCAGATCTTAGTTCTCATTCTGTGCCTTGCCAGTTCCACGGCAAGTGCAGAATGGAGACCTCTGCATAATGGGCACTCATGGTGGACAAGAATATCACTGGGCCACATATCTCTCTCTGTGCCTTCCCATCTAGAAAACACTCATGGGCTTTGGTTCCATGCTCTTTCTACAGTGGAGTTGAAGTTCAAGGGGCTTTATGCCATTTGCTCTGTCCTTCAAAGAAGACTCTCAGGTCTACATCATCTCCTTTTTAATCATGGAGGCACCCAGAGGTGGCTACCTCATTCTATGTAAGGTCTGACAGTTGCTTTTATTACTCAAACATGTGCTTTGATCAAAGCTCTTGTGACGAGGGAGTAAGAACAGGGTCTTTCTCATAGAGGTTCCACAAAGCCTGGGATGGAGGACACAACGAGCTCCATCCTGTCCCTTTGATGTGGAGACATTATTATAACACACCTGCTCTTATTTTTGTAGAAGAAAATGCAGTAAGAATTTTGTTATGCCATCCATCACTGTCTCTCTTTGAGTGAGTCTTTCTGCACTCACACCCCTGCAGCAATGACCCTTCACCTACCTGTGCTCTAGTGTGCTTCCTCTGCAAGCTTTGAACCAGATGATGGAACAAGATGATGCAGGTGAAGTGTCTGGTATTCTGTCAATCATGCTGTAGAGTAAGCAATCAAGAAGAGAGAGGCAGGCGCACCTTGGGATGAGTCAAGCTTGTTTGTGGGTATAGACAGTAGCTGTGTCGCTGAGCTCTGGAAATAAGGGTGCTAGGGAATTAAACCCAAGGCTCCTTCCATTCTAGGTGAACAATCTACCAACTGAGCTACATGTCCATGCCTCTTTATAAATGTTTGTGTCACAGACTTCAGCACACACACACACACACACACACACACACACACACACACACACACACACACACACCACATGTACAGAACAGAAAGGTACACCTCAGTAGATTTCCAAATTAAGCAGGACAACTCCAGACACCTGAGATCCCAGTTCGTAGCTCTCCAAATCTTGATTTACACCTCCCCCAGCAGTAACACACTGTGACTGTCGGCATAATTTAAGGTGACTACTTTCCAGTTCTTTCATTCACGGGGCTGTGCTCTGATACTATGGGGTGTCTGTTTGTCCACTTGGATGACTGTTTTTTCTTTATTGCTTGTTTGTTCATCACCGACTTGGGGAGATCAATCATTTTGCTATGGTTTGATTCCATTTCGCAGATACACAAAACATTTTAAGTTTATTACATACTTTACATTTTTATTTTTAATGTTTATTTCATTATTTTTGAGAATGCTGTATATGAGTACTACATTTATGTCATGTCTGTAACCCTAGTGTAAACTTTTTATACTCTAACAGCATGACCTTCACCTTTATCATGTTCACTTCATCATGGTCACCTTCATCATGATCACCTTCATCATAGTCACCTTCATCATGGTCACCTTCATCTTCACCATGGTCACCTTCAACTTCATCATGGTCACCTTCATCTTCATCACGGTCACCTTCATCTTTTTATCACTTCTGTCTTCTTATTCATCATCATCTTCTTCACAACCATCTTCATTATTAGTATCGCTATCAGTCACTCTCACCTTGGGTCTTTGTTCTGTTTCCCTTGCCCATATCATAACTGTACACACGGTCTTACTTTTGCTACTTAAAAATAGCAAATCTAGTAATTGTTCCTGCTTTCTTGCTCTTTAAAACCAGCATTTCTATATTTGGCCTTTGAAATTTCTGTTGATTCATAATATTGAGTCTTCCAGTCATAGACATGGCACACACTTTTCTTAGATCTTCATAAACGGTTTGGAACAGTAAACATGATTTGTCAGGTTTTTTGAGTATTTGATAATTTTTTTAGTTCTTAATTAATATAAAAGTATACATATTTTGAATGTAAATAAAATTATTCTTCATATATTCTATCCTGTAACATCAAAATTCTTTTTATGGTAGTATGTTCATAAGCTATCTGGTTTACTTGACTATGAGCAGCATGTATTAGTTTAATCCTCAATCGAGACTTGGTTGAAAGGCAGGATAAATTTTTCTAAGTAAAAGAAAGGAAGGAACAAAGAAAAGAAGGAGGAAGAGAGAGAGAAGGAATAAAGAAAGCCATGAGAAAACATCAACTTAGCCAGGCAGTGGTGACACACACCTTTAATCTTAGCACTCAGGGGTGGGGGAGCAGAGGCAGATGGATCTCTGAATTTAAGGCTAGCTGGTCTACAGAGTGAGTGAGTCCCAGGACAGCTGGGGCCACAAAGAGAAACTGAATCTTGAAAAACAAAAAAACAAGCAAACAAAAAAATTACAAAAGAAGAATAGAAAACACTACCTTAAGCCAATACCCTGAAAAGAAGTGCAGCCATGATGCCTGCACCCCGTCCTCTGGACACTGTCAGTCTGGAAAGCCTTGGGTTGATTTTGCTGCATAATGAACTGTGTCATTGGACCTAAACCAGCACAGACTCGCCACCTCTGCTACTCCACAGGTTCACTGGGTTCTCTGCTCAGGATCTCCCAAGGCAGCAGTCCAGGCGGCAGCAACCACTTATGTCATCAGGAAGTCTGACTTTAAAGACAATTTGCTTTATGGTTTATTTGGTTCTTAGCACAATTAATTTTCTTAAAGCCTTTTCTCTGGTTATTGGAAGAAGGGCGGAGTTCATTCCTGGAGGCTAGCTGCAGCTCCCTGGTGCTTTTGGAGCATAGGGCCCCTTCATAAAGCTTCCATGAGGATCTCACTCTCCATTTGGCTAAGAGAGTCTCATGTGATATACTAGTCAGGTTCTGAAGAAATAAAACAGGTCCAGTGAGAAATATGTTTATAGATGAATGGATGAATATAGATAGATAGACAGACAGACAGACGGAAGGATGGATGAGTGGGTGGGGGGTTGGGTGGTGGGTGGACAGACAGATAGACAGATGGATGAACACACACACATATATATATATGTATATATATACACACACATATATGTATATATATACATATATATGTATATATATACATATATATGTATATATATACATATATATATATGATAGAAGGTGACAGGTCAATGAAAGCAATTTGGTTTGAGTAATTGGCTTATGTGACTGTGGATGCTAGGAGTTTCAGTTGCTGTTTTTTTATAAACTGAAGACCAGGGCAGGCTGGTTATGTGGCATTAATTCAAGCCCAGAAGCCCAAGACACCACATATAGACGCATAAGACCCATGTGCACCTGAAGACCCAGGCCCAGGAGGCCAGCAGACAAGTTTGTCTGAAATGAACATCCATCCTATTTCAGACAAGGTGAGTTCTCTTCACTGCTCCTTTTCATTTCCTTTGGGCCTCCTACAGATTGGACTGTGCCTACAACACTGGTATGAGTGACTTTCCCTCAGTCTCCTCCACAGACAACCTCACAGACACATCAAGTACAGTGTCCAGTAAATTGTCTGGGCATCACATAGGCCAGTCACATTGACAAAGAGAATTAACTGTATGGGATAAATCATGCAGTGACATTCCCTCTTCACTTTATAGTGTGACCACTACAAGAAATGAAAGCATGCCTTTTAGATGTGATGAGAGGCACACTCAAGGACTGTGTAAGAATGGGTGTTCCTAGAAGTAAGTGCAGACATTATCTACCACAGGGCCCGAGGCCTGAGGCCCAGCAGAATATACTGACCCTCAGAGAGCAGAAAGTTGCCAGGGACATAGAAAGGAATTTCTAAATACAGTGTTACTAAGGCTGGGAAGTTATCCAAAGATGAAGATGATGCATCCACTTTTATTCAATAGTTCAAAATTCCATCTGTGCACATGCAGACAAAAAGAAAGTACAGCAGAGGTTTCTTCGAAGAAGCACAAAGTGTCACCCAGATGTTTCCATAGCCATGCGTGCAGGAGAAATAAAAATTGGCTTTGAGATTAATAACAAGGAGATGGACTTTTAAAAGGAATGGGAGGGGCCAAAAATATAATTAAATTGCTTTATTTACTCATTGTGAATTACACATGTGTATAATGTATTCTGTTCACACCTACTCTCTCTTTCTTTCCCTCCAGCTCTCTATGGATAACAAATCAATTCATCCTCCTCCTGATTTCAGCTAGCTGTGGGTCTTGCAAGCTCTTCCCCTCTGTAGTGATATACTGTGTACCCCAATAAACTTATCTGGGGATCAGAAGACAGAGCCAGCCACTAGATTAGACATAGAGGCCAGACAGTGGCAGCACACACCTTTAATCCTATCAGTCGGGAGGCAGAGATCCATCTGGATCTCTGTGAGTTCAAGGCCACACTGGAAACAGAGCCAGGCAGTGGTGGCACACACCTTTAATCCCAGTACTGGGAGGCACACACATCTTTAATCCCAGGAATTGTCATGCTGGAGAAAGTTATATAAGGCATGAGGAAACAGGAACTAAAGCAGTTCTGTAGCATGAATCATAAAAGTTCTTATTAATAAAACAAACCTGAGCCAGGTATTGAGGTGAACTGGAAGATCATCGAACCAGAACAAGCTACAGCTAATCTTACCTGGCCAACTTCTCAGCTAGTCTTGTTTCCTCAGACTGGAGGCCTCTGAGTCCTCATCCAGAATGGGTCTCAGCTGAACTGTGCTTCTAGAAGCCTGAAAGCTTAACCAGCCAAATGCTGAACCAGCCAAATGCTTCTAGTTCCTGGTCCTCACGCCTTATATACCTTTCTGCCTTCTACCATCACTCCCTGGGATTAAAGGCTCACTCCCTGGAATTAAAGGCGTGAGTCACCATGCCTGGCTGTTTCCAATGTGGCCTTGAACTCACAGAGATCCAGAGGGATTTCTACATCTGGAATGCTATGATTAAAGGTGTAAGTGCCACCATTTTCTAGCCTTTGTATCTAGTGGCTGTTCTGTCTCTGACCCCAGATAAGTTTATTAGAGTGCACAATATTTTGGGGAACACAATACCACCACACAGTTCAGCTGAGACCCTTTCAGGTGAAGACAGAGGCTTTCAGTCAGAGGAGTTAGTAAGGTGAGGTTGGCTGTGGCTTGCTCTGCTTCTCTGATCTTTCAGCATTCACCCCAATACCTAGTACCGAGGTTTTTTTTTTTTATTTTATTTTACAATACCATTCAGTTCTACATAACAGCCACAGATTCCCTTGTTTTCCCCCTTCCTGCCCCCCTCCTCTTCCCCCCAGCCCACCCACTGAGTTTTTATTAAAAGACCATCTAAGGTTCAAAAATCACCCCTCTCTGTGCTGGGATTTGGATTGGCTTGATTTTGTACCTATTCTGTGGAAATAGCCAGAGCTAATGTGAGTTTGTGAGTATGGTATCCAGAAGGCAGCATCTCAAGCACACCTCCCCATCCTCCAGAAATTACATTACTTCCTCTGCCTTTCCCATGATGGTCCCTGAGTTATTGTGGGGTTTGTACCTGAGACTCTGATGAACCCGACAACAGGGATAAAGGCAGAGCAGAGGTGGGCATCTCATCTGCCTGCAGCCATCACAGCTCAGCCAAGCAAGATGGTTTGCTAAGACTCTACTGGCAGCCAGGAAGGTAGTAGGGGGTTTTAAATATGTCATTGATATGGGTCATTCTCTCTCTCTCTCTCTCTCTCTCTCTATATATATATATATATATATATATATATACACACACACACACACACACACACACACACGAAGCCTCACAGAAAGCACAGAAAGAGGACAAAATTATTTTAAAGCACGGAAGTTCAGCTATAGAAAAGCATCCACAGAGGATTCACCCACTAAGGCCAATAGATGAGGGCTTTTAAAATCAACCATGAATAGGATATTCAAGGAAATGGCTTTTAGAGACATAAGATCTATGAAAGCTATCATAAACATTACAGAACTGAACATTATAGTTTATGAAAACATAATTTCAAAATATGTGTTTAGCAGTAAAGTTAACACACAGTGAGAGGTTAGTTAGCTAGAAAGTTGTTCAACACAAAACATCCGGGTTGAAGCACAAAATGAGTGTGAAGCTCAGGCATTCACACACACACACACACACACACACACACACACACACACACACACACACATACACACACACACACAGAGAGAGAGAGAGAGAGAGAGAGAGAGAGAGAGAGAGAGATGCGTATACCCATATACACACAACAGCCGTTCCTGGTGGCACCTCTAGAGAGATTTTAATGTGCTTCCTGGTTTATTTACATTTACTCATCAACTTGGTGTTGTTTCTCATAGGTCAGAAAATGGGATGAGATAAGAAAGATGATTTGAGAAATCATTTAAACACAAATGGTGTATTAGCCACTGTTTTGTCCTTATGACAAAATACTGAGATGTCAGTAGGAAAGATTAATTTTGGCTCACTATTTCAGAGGCTTTGGTCCCTGGGCCCTTTTCCTTCAGGATGGAGACAGTGAAAGATGTCACAGGCAAGGTAGTAAGCATGTGGAAGGAGGCTCCCTTGTGTCACTGGGGGGAGGGGGCAGGGTGATACTCCATTTAAGACATGCCCCCTATTAACTAACTTCTTTCTTGGCTCACCCTTCTGCAGGTTCCAACATTTCATGATAGCACCAGATCCTGGAGACTGCACCTAGCACACAGGAATGTCATGTGGAAGACCATGGAGACCCAAACCAATCCAATCCATGATGCTAGGTTGGCATTAACATTTATTCTGCTATATATAAAAGGGAAGATTGCCTTGAAGATACTTATGATTCTGCACATGAGCAGAGAGGAGTGTATCAGATATAATATCACTTGAATCTTGTGCTCAGTGTTCAATGTTTATGCTTTATATATGAAAAACCAAAAGCAGATTGATCCAGCAATTTTGAAATCAATTTAAGAGTAAGTACTAATCTGTAGCTGGAGTTTTCTCCAGTCCTGGGCCGGCAGCTGCTCAGACCCAAGTAAACACACAGAGACATATTACTTATAAACTGTATGGCAGTGGCAGGCTTCTTGCTGTCTAGTTCTTATATCTTAAATTAACCCATTTGTATTAATCTATAAGTTGCCATGTGGCTTGTGGCTTACCAGTACTTTTATATCTTGCTTCCTCTGTGTCTGGCTGGCAACTCCTAACTCAGCCTTCCTGTTGCCAGAATCCTCCTCTCTTATTGTCCCACCTATACTTCCTGCCTGGCTACTGGACAATCAGCACTTTATTTATTAACCAATCTCTGCAACACATTCACAGTATAGAGAGCAATATCCACAGCACTATCCCTTTTCTTTTTTTTCAAAAAGGAAGGTTTTAACTTTAACATAGTGTGTGCATATTTGTGTGTGTGTGTGTGTATCTGTGCATGTTTGTGTGTGTGTGTGTGTGTGTGTGTGTGTGTGTGTGTGTGTGTGTGTGGCGTATTGCTGTATATCTAAGCATGTATATAGCAATAGTAATTATAAAAGAGGCCATGAAAGGTATGGGCATATACTAGGACATGGTAGAAAAGATGGAGGAATAAAATGATATAAATGTAGCATACTCGCCTACAAAATTCTTTTAAAGTTAAAAAAATCCAAGACTATTAAACTAAATTAAAGAAAATCATTATTATATGACTTTGTAAGAGACAGTGAAAAACAGGATAAAAAATATATCAGAGAAATTAATACAGGGCATCTCTCCTGACTGTTTTCAGTAAAAGTGATGTGCATAATGAGTGTGTGACCTCAGAAAGATGGTGTGATGAATAAATCTGTGTGATCTTAAGATACCATGTTCAGCTAAAGAACACCCATCAATTTATCTTACTACAACACATTCCACAAATCCACAGTCATGGTGGGTTTTAACATAACTTCTACAAAGACTTATTCTAAAATATGTGTCAGACATTAGAATGCTTGAGCAACACAATGACGACCAACCAGAAAGACATACATACTCGTTGAGCAGAATATTCAGTTAGACCAAGCACACGTGCATCTCATGTTTCAGTACTGAGGGTGAGGCATCTCAGCCTGGATGGAAAACTTGAGATATTATAGCATGTTGTCCCCAGTGTTTGTGTGCACCCCGTGGGCCTGCTTGTGTGGATATGTCTGGACAAAGTATGTAAAGGCATGTGTCAAGCAGTACACAGTATGTGCTGTGCCTGTGTGTGAGGACACACACTGCCCGCAGGCCCACAACTGTATGGCTGCAACTGGACAATATCCTCTGAGAGATCTGAGAGCCCAAAGATGTGTGAAACTGAGCACTTTGCAGAAAAATGAGAAGCTGCCCTGAACCCCGTAAGGCCACTATGAACCAGGTGCACCTGCTCAGGAGCTCAGGGTAGCAACACACCCCCACCCCCACCATGCCTGTTCTACGTGGCTTGGGGTCCCTTTAACTGAAGTCTTATTTTCTACTTTTGATAGAATAAAGCCTCTCTCGTGTTTTGGGAATTTGTTTTCTGGAACTAATTAATTTTCATGTTCTTGTTGTTGCTTTTCTTTACATCAAGTGGGTGGCTTCTGATAGAAGTCAGACTCTGTGGAAAGGCTCGGTGGTCAGAACAGAAGCAGAAAGCAGGTGGGGTGGAAGCAGAAGTCTAGCCCTGAAGATCTCCTGACAACAAACATTGTGCAGAAAAGTAGAAGAGAGAGGCTCGGTCTCACACTTGCCTTTGGTGCTGTTTCCTAGGCCACGAGCAACTCCTGGAGGGGCAGCTGAGTCCGCCGCCAGCTTCCTGTCATCAGCTGGCCTGGCCACATAAATCTCTCGGGCCTTTGGTCTCTGGACAGTGCCAACCAGGAGTCCTCATCCAACACCTTGGTTTGCACACTTCATGTTGGTCAGGGGGTTCTGCGAAGCTCAGGGCCCACAAATCTCTCCCTTGTTGGTTACCACAGTGGAGACATCACAGCCAGGATGTATCAACAGACTGGCAGCAAGACTCAGATAGAAATACAGTCCAAGACTGGCATGGCTGTAGACTTTGGGAAATGCAGGGGTCCCCTAAGACCCCATGCTCCAGCAGCCAGTTGCACGCTTGTGCGTTTTCTTTCACGAAGGTAGTGCAAGGCGAGAGGCAAGGCAGGAAGTTAAGAACTATAAGAGAAGCAAAACTGCATAAAATGGAGAAACAGAGTCCAAAGGCATTTTCATTTCTGCAGGAGAGTAATGCAAGTACCTCGTGTGCAGCTCTTTACGTCCAATCAAACTGTGTGGAAAGAAGTCTTCCTCGTCCACCACCCTGTCTCTGCTGACACATCCCCAGAGCACTGTAATGACACTGCCTTGTCTTCCTAACCTGGGCTCCACTGGGAAGAGCTGCAGCGATGGACTTACTTCCGACATCTGTGGGAGCTTGCTTCTGTCTTCTGCAGGTGTCAGGTGACTACAGCAACTCAGAGGCATGAAGACCCTACCCAGCCACTGGACTAGTCATGAAGAAGTAGCCATGACATTTAGCTAGAGAGAAAGAAGTACTTGCACCAAGTACAGATAGGCAGAATTATTCTGTTCCCCTTCCCCCCTGCAGCACTTTGAGCTTCTCAAAAAACTCCATTGATCAGGAAGTTATTGAAGTCTAAGTCAAATCCTCTGCCAATAATAATGTTTCAAGTTGGTTTTAAGGTTGTAACATATATCCACCTTTCTGTGTGGTTTAGCTATGGGCCATGAAGAAACAGAAAGACCAAAGTGGGGTTTGCTGTCATCTGAGGGACCTACATAGGAAGTGAGGTGACCCTGATGGTGGGCACTTGTGTCTTCTCTCTTCACCTAAGTTCCAGCATCTGGCCTCACAGAACCTTGAAGACAAACACCTCAAGTATAGCATTAGCCTCATTGATACCAACAAGAATATGTCTGCATTCCTTAAAATCACTCAAAACTCACTTTGTATAAGTCTCTGAGTGACCCACAGAAACATCATTGTAGCCTGTGGGGTTGAGGGTTGAGCTCTCTCAACCTCTCCACAGGAGAAGTCACAGCAGCAAGGTGTGAGCTGTGGGACTGACGGGGGCCACCTGCACAGCCCACGCTGTCTCCATGCCATGCCCATGTCATCCTTCATCTGATTCCCACATGACAAGTGAGGAAACCAAGGCTCAGAGGGTTCACATGTCCCTGTCTACACACAGAGAATGGAAGCCTGGTGTAAACAGAGCTGGTCTGACTTTAAGGAGGGCTCTGCCAGCACACTGCCCCTTGCTGGCACTGCTCACTGAAGTCTTTGATATGGCATGGCTGTGACCATGGCTGTGACCATGGCTGTGACCATGACTATGGCCATGGCTGTGGGCCTCTGCTCCTCCTTCCTATTCCTTCCCTGCAGGATGAGCCTAGAAATGATTTCTTCTGGTTGTCGTTGCAATCAACCGACAGTTACACATTTTGTATTTTCAGAATATGCTTAAAATCTCATCACCAGAAAAAGCATTGCAAATCCATCTGGGAGACAATGAGATAGTTAAGGACAGAAATAAAAAAAAAATACAAGAGGAAAGGTGGGATGATGGGTGACAGGCTTGTTCTCATGGCCGGGGCACTCAACCTTGGACGGTGACACAGTTGGCATCTGCGCACATACCGGGCCATGTTCACCTCTATCGTGGGGTGCATGCAGCCCTCGGGCCTCGGGTTGGGCATCACTGGACAGCAGAGGGTTATTAATATAATGTTATGGGTGGAGGACAATTCTAAAGATTGATTAAATAGTCATAAATGGTACTCCTTAATTTAAGCCAGACTTTGGAATTCTCACTTGAATTAAATGTCAAAATCAAAGAAAGAGAGAATTAACGTATCAGATGGTCAAGCACTGAAGAGCAGTACAGGGATGAAAAGGAATGTGCCCTAATCCCAGATCCATGGCAGACTGCCTGGAAACATCTGCCTCTTACAACCTCAATCACTACATGTGTGAGATTATCACAACATGGGCGGAGGCATATTGAACACATTCAGAAGATCCTATTAAGAGCCAGCTAACAAGGGACAGATCCAGGTCCCTAAGACAGGTGTGTGTGGCAGCATCACAGCAGAGGCCTTTCCTGCTCTCCATTGTTTGGAGATCAGGGCTCCTATTTGTACTTCCAATACTAAAATACGCTCCAAGAACTGAAATCAGACCTTCCGATCTTAGTGACGCTTAAAAGCGGAGTGGAATCAAATGTGGACCTGAGGATCCATACTCACACTGACACTGGCCAGATAATACGTTTGGCCCAAATACCGCCCTGTAAAACTCAGGTAGCTTTTCAAGCCCCACTTTCATGCCCATCGGCCACTCTCTCCCTGTAAGAATAAGATGGTGCTGCTGTGGCAGGCATGGCCGCCGGCCACCAGCTCCTCTGCTGTGAGCAAACAAGATGCGTGGAACACACAGGGAGCCCCTTCATTCGGCTGCGAAATTGCAGACTTTCTTGCCTGCCTGAGTTCCCAGCCAGCTCTTTTGATCTCTGACTGCTTTCTACATTATGAATCTAATCCTATATTCAAATGTATTTCTACATTGCATCAAACAGTCTGCTCGAAGTTTCCCATGATGCAGATAGCCATAATAATGGACTCCTGGCACTCTGGTCTGCTGCCATTTGCTCTATCAAAAAAAATAATAAATAAGAATAAAAACGTTTAGTGCAACTGACAGTTACAATAGATTTAAAAATACTCGAGAATTTAGCATGACAAAAAGCGAACATTTAAGGCCCCTGCTTCCAAATGTCACCCTAATTCCAGGAGGTTCCTGCTCATTGCACCTTTTCCGCCTCTTCTGCCTGCCAAAGAGGCCTTATTCAAATGAGGGGAGCCCTTTGCAGCTCTAATAGAGAGTTTAGCAGCCAGGCTGCTTGTCCATGCAAATGCGGGAGGCCGGGCAGGGTGCAGATTAGAGTTATCCTGCACGCACACGCAGAGTCTTCACGCTCTGCAAGTACTTTGCTTATCAGTGAGAAGCCATGATCAACACCTCGCACCGCCCCAGAGCGCAGAAAGGGGCGCATCAGCATTCAGATCCGCCGCTGCTGACGGCTCCCACTTCCCATTTGCTTCTGAAGTGAAGGCTTACTGGATACCTCTTAATGTAAACATTAGGCGACCACATAGACGATGCCAAACGGAGTGATTAAAAAGTGACTCCCTAAAGAGACACTGACACCAGCCGCCGCTGTTACCGGCTCTGAAAATGTTTCTTAAGCCCTAGAAGATCTCCCCACTCTCTACCGCTCCCTTCAGTGAAAGAAGGAGACTACTCAGATCTGATTGTAAGAATGGCAAACCGTGGGTGGGAAGTTGGTTTTCCTCTCCAAACACAGCAGGTCCCAGGAGCTCCTCCTCTGGTCTCTTGTAGAAGCTGTGTGTCTGGTCCTGGCACCTGCTTTGAGAAGCACAGGTGTCTCAGGCCAAGCAGCTGTATCATACTGCTTCCATCTTTAGCTTTTTGCTTCCACCTGGGAGCCAGGCAGGAAATCCACCAGACAGCTGTGTGCCAGTTTGTCCAGAACAGGGCACAGTGAACCCATGACTCTGATAAGGGAGGGCAGACGATGAAGACTATGTCACTGTGGTATTCTAAAGCCTGGTTGAGGATGGGAATGCTAAATACACTCTGAGCCCATGATGAGCAAGGACCATGGGGTAGGGGCAGGAGGCTCCCAGTGGCCAGCAACAGGCACACTGCATGAGCTTCAGCAATGTGTAAAGGGCTTGTTTTTGTACAAGACAATCAGGAAGGGATGCTATGGCCGAAGTAGAAACATTAGAGGCCATCAAGCTCTGTAACCAGTCATAATTTTGAAAAGTTACTTATATATGTGTGCAGTGCTTAGGTGCTGCATGAGTCTGTGCAATGGTGTGTGTACACACAGTTGTGGTGTGTGTGTGTGTGTGTGTGTGTGTGTGTGTGTGTGTGTGTGTGTGTAAACAGTGGGAGAGCTGGAACAGTGGCATGGGGGACAGGCTATTATGTGTAAACTGGGCATGATGTGTGTGTGCAGTGTGCTGTGCTGTTTATATTTGTCTTCAATGAGTAATGTGTGTGATAGGTGTGTGGTGTGCAGCATAATGTGCTGTTTTTATTGTGTCTGCAACATGTAATCTTTGTGGTATGTGTATGTACATATGTGTGTGTGGTGTTTTGTATGATGTAGAGTATGATGTGCTATTTATAGTTTGTCTATAATATGTAGTGGTTCTGATGTGTGTATTATTTGTTATGTGAGGTGTGGGGTGTGATGTACACAGTGATGGCTTTCTCTTACCTTGAGTACCCAAGGCCATCAGCTCACGGAGAGGAAAGGTGCATGTTGGTCACCGTTTTAAAGACCCAGCCCACAGCCATTAAGTTTTGTGGGAGGCAGCACAACACGATGGGAGCAAGGAGGAGAATAGAAAACTCACACCGTGGCCGAGAAGTGAGGGAGAGAACACAAAAGGGGCCAACGTCTCATGGTTCTCTTGAACGCCAATTGCCCAAGGACAGAAGATTCCCTAATGGCCTCATCTCCTTTAGCAATTCCTCCACCTGTCACTACTGCCTCCTGATAGACCAACCCTTCAACACCTGGGTCTTTGGGGACATCTTACACCCCAACTGCAACATGGAATAAAAAGAAATGAAAAGAAGCATCATTGGGCTGTGCTCACCTGAAGACTGACAGCTGCCACTCATCCTACAAGAGTTCCAATGGAAAAGGGGCCAGACTTCCAGCCTTCGCTGGCTCAGGCATGGGCTCACCGCTACCGCCACTCTCTTGGACTCCTTCACAAAGACCCTCTGAGATCTGCCAGTGCTGATACCATACAAATTCATTCCTGAATACATATGTAAAGCAAATAGGCATTGTTTGTTTAAACATGTATAAATAAGATTTTTGTTTCTGATGTTTAAAACATTTTAATTAACATGATTGTTTCTCTATTAAAACATGATATTGCAAATACTCAAGTGTTCACCAATCATGACTGGATTAAAAATTATTGTTTAATCCCTACCACCCAGAAGAACACTATGCAGCCACATGAAAGAAGAAGAGAGCTTTTATGTGTCAGTATGGAAAGAGCTCAAACACACTGACAAGGACGAGGAGGAGAGTGCAGAAGCCTACAGCAGCTTCTGTCTGCACAGATCAAGAAGGCGTGGGGACACATTCATATTTGCTTTTGCTCGTGTGAAAGGTCAACAAAGTGATGGTAGAAATTAACATCTTCAGTGGGAGAATTCAGTGGACACTCATATGTTTTTAAAACATTTTAATTTTAATTACATTGCTTTATCTGTAGGAAGACTGATGTGCCTCTGTGTGCATGTGATAGTGGACACACGTGCCACAGTGACATGTGATAGTCGGAGAACAACTTTCAGAATTATTTCTGTCCCTCCATCGTGTCATCCCAGAGGTTGAATTCAGGTCACAAGACGTGGTGGCAAATGTGCACATGCTGAGACACTCCACCAGCTTGGGCACTTGTATTTTTGTTTTACCTTTTAACTAAGAGACTGATTGAAGTAATAAATTATCTGCAAGTGTACTTATTTGTGCACAAAAGTGGATCAGTATACATAACCTGTATGTGTTAATACGTGAGTGTGTGTTTCAAGTGAACAGATTGCCAAGCAGGTTGTGCATTTTAAAATGTATGGACTCACCAAGGTATTCAAAGGAACCTCAAGCTGGCCCGGAGTTTGTGTGGGTCCCACTTTGGGGAACATTAGGCGGACAGTCTGGTTTTTCTCTATTGCTTCTTCTGCATAATTTTGAAACTAAATGTGAAGATGGACATTGTGAAGCCTCCGAGGTAAGCAATGGGGCTGCACGCAGGAACACAAAGGCCCCGTTTGGGTGTTTCTTGGAGGTGAGTGTGAAATGAGTTGGTGAGAAATTCACTTTTGCTCACTAGTTCTCCAACCTGCCTGGCCTGGATTCACCGTATTAGTTACGTTTCAATTGCTGTGATAAACATCATGAACAAAAACAACGTCAGGAGGACAAGTTTTATTTCAGCTTGCACTCTCTGGTCACACCATCACAGAGGGAAGTCAGGGCAGCAGCTGCGGGAACCTGGAAGCTGGAACTGAAGCAGCATCCGTGGAGGAACACTGTTTACTGGCTTGCTCCCAATGCCTTGCTGAGCCTGCTTTCTTACAGCACCCAGGACCGCCGGCCTGTGGCTGGCACTGCCCACGGTGAGCTGGACCCTTCCACACCAATCACCAGTCAAGAAAATGCCCCCACAGTCTGGCTCAGGGGCCAGTGTGGTAGAGGCATTTTCTCAGTTGAGGTCCCCTCTTCCAGAACAACTCTAGCTGTGTCAGGATCGTAAAAGACTAGCCAGCACACGGACTCACATTGCACTTCAAACTCATAGGAGAGCCGGTGAGAGGTGGTTCTTAATTGCTGCGTCTCTGGGAAACACACGGTCAGATGCATCAAGGGGACTGCCAAGGTGCCACTGTGCCAGGACAGGGGCTTTTCAGTGGCCTAGAGGCTTCCTCTTGACACTTCAGGATGCCTTCTAACTCACCCCATAGCTGCTCCTGTGCAGCAATATTCACTATTCCAAAGGTCTCCCAGCCCATACTGGAAAGGCCACTGTGGAGGGCCTGGGAGCACACAGGTGGGTGGAGAGACCAGGCTCCCCTGAGAATCACACTGTGGTGGTGGCTCTGAGTCCCCTCCCCCAAGCTACCATCCAGCTGGTCTAAGAGACAAGATTCAAGGCACTGAGTGTCAGGCCCTGCAATCTGAAGAAAAAGACTCTGCTCCCTAAGGCACAGTGAGGCCATACTCCACAGCTGTGAGCTGTAGTGCTCCAGGTACAGAGAGGCTGTGCTCACAGCTGTGAGCTGTAGTGCTCCAGGTACAGTGAGGCCGTGCTCACAGCTGTGAGCTGTAGTGCTCCAGGTACAGAGAGGCCGTGCTCACAGCTGTGAGCTGTAGTGCTCCAGGTACAGAGAGGCCGTGCTCACAGCTGTGAGCTGTAGTGCTCCCTAAGGTACAGTGAGGCCGTGCTCACAGCTGTGAGCTGTAGTGCTCCACAGCTGTGAGCTGTAGTGCTCCCTAAGGCACAGTGAGGCTGTGCTCACAGCTGTGAGCTGTAGTGCTCCAGGCACAGTGAGTCGTGCTCCACAGCTGTGAGGTAGAGTGGTACTGCAAGCTGGCCCCGGAATATCCGCCCCTGTTTGGGACTAAGGACACAGACAGCCTATACATAGCCTGGGGCTCCCTTGGATGCTGATTCTGACAAGTGTGAGCCACTGGAAACCTTGGTCGTTTTTGTTTCTTAGAAGACAAAACACATCAGTTAGCTCAGCAGCCTGCCACGGGCCGTTTACTCAAGCTTTCCAAAACAAGTCTACAAAATTTTCTCATGCATACATTTATTCTTATTTTGATATAAAACTATTCAAAAAGTACAACATTCTGCTTATACTCAACCCTTAAAAACAGCCCCAATACTTGTTATTTCAGTAGTCTCACTACATCCAACCTGTAACGTTGCAGTTTAAATAAAAACTATAGCCTGAACTAATAATCCCTGTCATTAAAGAGATTTTTATTTTTAAAATATTGAAAATATTTTTTTATTTTTTGAAATCAAATGTAATTACATCATCATCCCCTCCCCTTCTTTTTCCTTCCTCCAAGTCTTAGCATGTACCCCTAACCCTTGCTTTCTCTCAAATACGTGGCTTCACCTTTTTGAGTTAACCATCTAAACTGTTCTGGTACAGAAAAGAAAGGCTAATTAAAATTAAATCTTTGAAAAATGGTTCCTCTGCTATGTGACCTAAAGCAAGATCCTTACATATAAAAGGTGAGAAAAGATGCCTCCCTGAGTTGGCTCAATAAAACACCTTCAGCGGAACCGAAATCACTCAGATTAGTGCTGAGGTGGGAGGCTGGATGCCTCTAAGTTCAGAACGGCTGCAAACATGGAAGCCTTGCCTGAAAATCAAGGTAGCACCAGAGAGCTGTTTAATTACCCCTGCTATTTGCAATGCAAATCGGATGGAAAGTTGAGAGCGATAACAGTGAATCCCACCAGGAGTCCTGACAGCAACAGACTGGACACTTCATGTTTTTAAGAAAAGCTGCCTCAGTCTTTTTTGGATGGAAGAATTGTCCAACTGTGTTCTAGATTGAATGGTTGCTCCATGAGAAGTGCATAAAGTCTGCTCCACTTAATTTACTATCAGTGTTTAGTCTCAGTCAAGAATGAAAAGAAATATGACCTGATAATTCTCTGGATTTCCTCAATGTCTGTTGTTATGTCCCCCTTTTCATTTCTGAAGGGCAAGGGTCGAGGGAAAGAGAGCGGGAGATCCCAGCTGGATCAAGAAAAGAGAGGGAGAACAAGGAATAGGAGACCATGGAAAATGAAGACCACATGAGAAAAGGAAGAAACAAAGTGCTAGAGAGGCCCACAGAAATCCACAAAGATACCCCCACAAAAGACTGCTGGCAATGGTCGAGAGACAACCGGGACTGACCTACTCTGGTGATGGGATGGCCAAACACCCTAATAGTCGTGCCAGAAACCCCATCTAAGGACTGAGGAATCTGGATGCAGACATCCACGACCAGGCCCCAGGCGGAGCTCCGGGAGTCCAATTGGCGAGAAAGAGGAGGGTTTATATGAGTGAGAATTGTTGAAACCAAGGTTGGATAAAGCACAGGGACAAATAGCCAAACGAATGGAAACACATGAACTATGAACCAAAGGCTGAGGGGCCCCCAACTGGATCAGGCCCTCTGAATAGGTGAGACAGTCGATTGGCTTGATATGTTTGGGAGGCATCTAGGCAGTGGTACCAGGTCCTGGGCTCATTGCATGAGTTAGCTGTTTGAAACCTGGGACTTATGCAGGGAAGCTTGGCTCAATCTGGGAGGAGGGGACTGGACCTGCCTGGACTGAGTCTATCAGGTCGATCTCAGTCCTCAGGGGAGACCTTGATCTGGAGGAGGTGGGAATGGGGGGGGGGCTGGGGGGAAGGGGAGGGCAGGAAGGGAGAGAACAAGGGAATCTGTGGCTGTTATGTAGAACTGAATAGTATTGTAAAATAAATAAATAAATAAATAAATAAATAAATAAATAAATAAATAAATAAATAAATAAATAAATAAATAAATAAATAAAACAAAAAGAATGAAAAGAAAATCCACCTCCACAGTGGAACTGTGGTTTAGTCTCGAGAGCTTCTCCAGCTCCAAGGCTGAACCTGGTTAATCACAGCTTCATTCAGCTCCTCAGCGTAAGAAATCTTTCTGTCTATGAACCCTGCTCACGAACAGCGTTTTGTGCAGCACTCATAAAGGAATATTCTTTTTAAAAATTGCTGAATGTACATTTTGAATGAGATTTGGAGTCCAGCAGCAGCATGAAGACTCTAAGTCTCACTTGTGGTGAACTTCCCGTGTTAGTGAAATTGAACGTGACTGACTCACCATGTTAGACTGTGAGTGTCTAACATAGGGACACCAGGGTAAGGATGGGATTAGAGGTTCAACAAACACCTCCAAACACAGAGGTATCAGCAGTGGGCAACATACCGAGAGGTCAGTGCTTGGCCTCACAGGAAGAACTGGCACACAGCAGGATAAACACAGCAAGCTACCCCCAGAGAGAGCTTGCCTCCCCTCACTCTCAGTGCAACTCACAAGTGGGACACAAAGTGAAGGAAAGCAGCATTGTACAGCGTGGAGGCTGTCACGGCTTCGGGGGAACTAAGCAGAGGTGTTGAACTGGGTATCCAAGTGGGGAAACTGAGGCAGCCCACAAGAGAAAGGGCAGCTGGGAGCAGGCAAAACCAGGGACTTTCTGCCTGCTCTGCTCTGATGTCTCATACCTTCCATCTGGTTAAGAAGAGAAGGCCTGCTGAATACACTGGACGGACTGTCTAAGAAGCCCTTGAAACAGTTCCTGCTGGAAGCAAAAACATAATAAAGAAGCAAAATCGTTTCAGTACTATTCCTAGGGATAGTGTGGTGGTTTGAAAGAGAATGGCCCCCAAAGGGAGTGGCACTATCAGGAGGCCTTGTTGGAGGAGTTTGTCACTGAGGGGCAGGCTTTGGGGTCTCTTTCGCTCGTTTCTCTCAGAGTGGCTGTCACTCGACTTCCTGTTGCCTGCAAGATGTAGGACTCTAAGCTTTTCCTCCAGCATCATGTCTGCCTGCACACTGCCATGCTCCCTGCCATGATGATCATGGACTGAATCTCTGAAACTGTGAGACCCGCCAATTAAATGTTTTTCCTTTATAAGAGTGGCTGTGGTCATGGTGTCTCCTCACAGCAATAAAAGCCCCAACTGAGACCGATAGTGAATGTCTGCCTTGCTTGCTTTCACTGGTCCTTGAAGGAAGAGGAGAGATGCCCAGGGGGTTTAGGTGATTGACATGCTAGGGTTTGAGACTGAATCAAGCCTGCAGTGAACAAGTCCATTGGAGATTTTGAAATGGGGTGCACGTCTTCTGAACTGGGAGTAGAGATAAAGTATTCTTGACAGAATCTCTGAAGTTGGCCCCGATATTACTTACACACCACAGACCTGTTACTTTGGTGGAGTTCATTTCTGTGGCTTGGAATTGTATATGGTAGCTATCGGGATAGGCCTTACCTATTTCTGGAAGCCCTTTAAAAGTGGATTTTCTCTAGTTAATGGCAGCAGAGGTCGGGTATTAAAATACCTTAGCAAGCTTCAATGACAGGAAGGTTCCTTTATAGAGATGCCAGGATGGGCACACCTGATGCACACTCAAGAGCATTCTCTGCATCCAAGATGGGCCTTTGGGAGACCCCAGCAAGTCATCCAAGAATGCAGCCCATGGTCAGTGATGCTAGACCACACTGAGGGGTTTCTACCCAGCTGATCCTGCAATGCCACGTATGTGGTCCTGAGTAGAGGACTCAGAAACTCCCAGACTGTTACTCACAGTGTTGGTGGAGGTGCTTAGTTTTGTTACATCTGGAGAAGACAGAAGCTAAGGCTATGTGGATGTATATTAAGAGACAGAGCCACCTCACTCTCAAAAGATGTCTGAGGGCAAGGTCTGCAGCACTGATGTGTCAGAACTGCTGTGTGGTAACAGCAGAAGTAAGATCCACGTTTTGCTTCCTTATTTTTTAAAACCACCTGTAGTTAGTGTGTCCTGTCAGCTTGTACTTGTGCCCTTTGTTGGGGTCCCTGAGGCACCCAAATTAGTCTCCGCATCAGCCCTGCCCAGGTTTCAGCTGTGTGCCTTCCAAACTTCTGGCCTACAACAGACCACGTGTCTCAAGAAGCAGCCTGTGAGCTGAGTTCTGAGGTGGTTTCTTTTGCTCCCAGAAGTAGCTAGAACATATGCACTCTAGCTTCCATCCACCCACACCTGTGGGGTCCGGGGGACACAGGAACATGGGCAGCATGAACCCTCAGCCTCTCAGATCTCAAAACCCTCTTGGGTCTTTGTTCACCTGAGAACAGAAAAAAAGGTACCACCAAAGCCCAATCGCAGAGAGACTACGTGAGCATCCCAGCCATTAGAACTCTGCCCGCCATGCCCAGTGGAAGGAGCATGATGGGTCTATAGGGCTGATAAGCATAGCCATACACATCCTTGGCCATGGTAAGAAGAGGACAGAGACCCACAAAGTATTGCAAACGACTCTCCAAGGTCTGCAAGGAGGACGCTCAGCGTATTTAGTTGTGTCTGAGAGCTGGCCACACTCTCTCACGCTGTGGCCCATGTGGGTGGCCCTGCTGGGCATTGCTGGGCATATGTCAGGAAGGCAGCACAGGAGTCTGCCTGGCACATTTTTGCAGCTAGTTCTACAGAGACGTGGCTGTATTTGCTTTTTCCAAATCTGCCTTCCCTAGGCACGCTGTTAGAGTGAATGCCTGCCCCTGGCAAAGAACCTGCCCCCAGCACTTGTCACCGTGTCCTGAAGGGAGATCCGACAGGACTGTCACCCCCATGATATACTCAGTCCAAGTTGTCATTAAAATCCAAACGCGCGCGGATCATTAGTTAGAGAGAATATCTCTGTGGGTAAGCGGAGGGCTCACGGGTGTGACATGGCCCATGAGAGTCACTCCGCCTCTGGAGCCATGTTGCATACCATAAATTACGGCGTGTGACATCACAAGCTTCCCAGCTCCCAGGCACACCTGGGTGGACACTGAGTAGCCTGCTTAGTCATTATCAAACATGGTCAGCTTGCATGTCTAACTCCCGTCATCAATAGGTAGATAGAGTTACCTCCGCTGTAGAACTGGAATACAAACTGAAGAAGGTGTCACTCCTGGGGTGGAGGTAGCATCACCCAGGAGCTGATGCCAGACTATGACGGTCACAGGTTATCATCCATACCATGTTTAGTGACTTGTCTAATCTGGGCAAAAGCTGCTTAAACCCTTGTTCCCATGTCATACTCTATGGCACCACAGTGCCAACAGAGCAAGGTCCTGACATTTCCAGCTATCCAGCCATGCCCGTCTTCCCCTATCAGTCATTGGGTAACTTGGCCAGGTTTGGAGCCATATAAAATGGGTGGCCCTGCAGTGCCTTTGTGCCAGGAGATCTCTTCCCCATGGCACAGGAGACCCTTCTCTCACATCCCTTCGGTCCCATTAGTCCCTCCAAGATCACCATAATAGGCTCAGAACAACTTTTACTTCCTCCATAGAGGCTGTCCTGAGATGTGAAAGCAGCCAAGGTTCCCACATAGCCTGGTACCATGTCTACCATGGCAACCAGAGGCTCTGGGCTGGAGAGGATGATGATACCCACCTTTGTGCCTGTGGGCTCATGGTGGACTGGGCCTCCTCTGTCTGATTTATTGCACTATATATAAGACCTGGTGTTCAGTCATATTGTTGCTGATTGCAATATTTTCTTTTTTTATATTTTCTTCTTTTCAATAACTGAACAGTTTTCTAACTTGTGTGATAGTATAGGTTTTTTTAATTTCTTTTATTTTTGAGATTATAATACAAATGCAGCATCTGTCCCTTCATTTTCTTCCTTCCAAATTATATCATACACCCTTCCTTGCTCTCTTCCAAATCCATAGCTTCTTTTTTTTATTAACTGCTTTTACATGCATGCATGTACATATATATTCCTAAGTATAGCCTGCTCAGAATGTATGTTACTTGTATGTATGTTTTCAAGTCTAACTACTTTGTATTGGATAACCAGTTTGTTGTACTCTTCCCTGGGAAGACTATTTCTCCCACTCTGCATCCTTTGTTGCCTGGAGTCCTTTGTGTAGGGTTGAGGCCTCATGGGCTTTCTCCTTCTTTAGCATGCCAATTGTTGTCCTTGCTCAGCCCATGTTTAGGCAGTAGTTTTTATCCCATCATCTATTGATGGAAAAAAGTTTGTTCCATATCCTGTGTTGAAAATGCTGTGATGATTGTGGGCGTGCAAACAGCTAAAAGCCTGACTTTATTTATTTATTTTTTTTGTATGTATACTTGGGAGCTGAGTCTTCTTGTGGTTCTGTCTTTCGGTTCTTGAGGAATCTGCATGCTGTTTTTCACAGGGGGCCTAGTTTTATACTATGTCAGCAGTGCCAAGGGCTCCCTTTGCTTGTGGTGCTGTTTCAGTGGCCATTAGAGAAACACAGCAGCTATTTGTTGACCTTTTGGCCACTTGCTATCTTCTTTAGAGGAATTTCTATATTGTCCTTTGTCCAGGTTTTAATTTAGGTTACTTGCTATTGAGTTATAAAAGTAATCAACTTGTAATTAGACATGTGATTGGCAAGTTCTCTCCCATTCTGTTGACTGTCTTCCCACTGCTCACTGCTTTCCTGGATGTGTGCATCTGACATCTGCTGTGCATCTGTGTCTCTGCTGTGGTTCCTGTGCTTCTGGTGCCCTGCTCATCAAATAGTTGCCAAGGTTTCTGTTACAGACCTTTTTATTCTGCTTCACTCTCAGGGCCGCACAGATTCCATTCAAAGTCATGCACGTCCTGTGCCTGCTCTGTGAGCATGAGCACCCAAAACCCAGCTTTTCACTGCTGGCACAATGAGATGGCTTAAGACTGATCTGGTTCACAATCCCAGAAGTTCCAGCCCATGGTCCCCGGCTGTGCTGCTTTTGGGTCCATGCTGACACAGGGGTTGTGTGGTAGATAAAAGTAGCTCACCCCACTGCAGACAGAAGGGAAGGAGCAAGGGATGGAGGGAGGTGGAGAGGGAAGGAGAGAGGCAGGGAGGGAGGGAGTCAGATAGTTACAAAGGGAATAAGGAGTCTATACCCTTCAAGGGCACACCTCCAATTATTCACGTTTTATATTATACCCACCCCTAAAGTTTCTGTGATAACCATATAGCATCACCATCTGAAAGCCAAACCTTCAACACATGAATGAGCCTTTCATAAACATTCTAGTTCAAAACTTTGACAGCTTTTTGTATTTCTTCAAGCATACACCTTCAGGACTAGGGTGGAAAGTAAGCAGGCTAGGTACAGGAACAGAGGATGAGGATTCAAAGGGACACCTCTAAAACGGTACTTCAAACTCCAAAGGAACTTTTAATAAAGTTAAAATCAGTGAGGGTGTCTAACAGTTTTGAATGCTCCCTTCATAGAGAGCTGTTTTAAAATAAAAATTTCAAATGGAAATGAATCGACTGTCCATGGCATAAACATGGACAGTTCGAAGGGTAGCAGGTAGCTAGTGAGTGATGCAGAGCCTTGGCCAAGGAGGGAGGAAGCTAAGGAATACCACCGATGAAGCCTCTGGCAATGTGCACCCTGACCCAACCTGAGCTAGGCTGGCTACTGTAACCTAGTTTTCCAGCACCATCTTCATGGCACTGATACTTCCTAGTGTCCAAGTTTTAAAACATGAAAGACCCAAGTTCAGTGCATGAATCTCAACCCGACGTCACTTGAAGAAAAAACACCTAACTGATAAAAATGCAGAAGTAAGTCTTTAAAATCCAGCTGCTGTGAATGCAGTGCCCGCCATGTGTGACCCAAACTTGGAGCATCAACCTGATTGACCTGAGAGCCTCTTAGATTAGGGCAGTACACAGCTGGGTATGTCTGTGTGGGTGTTTCCAGAAGGACTGGGTCATGAATATGCTGCTGACCTAGTCAATGGCTCACCCCACTGAAGGACTGAAATCTGGACAGAATACTGAGAGGTAATGGAACTATGGAAATGAGGTGGGTTGGAGAGAGTGGGGTGTCAGGGTATGCTATGAAGGGTGTGCCTGAGCCTGGCTCATTTCCGTCACTCTTCTGTCTCCTCCACCATGCTCTTTCATTATGAAGCTGTCTCAAACAGACCTAGAAGCAGTGGAGCCAGCCGAACAGGCCCTGGAACCTCAGAAACCTGAGCCAGAATGATCCCTTCCTTCATGTAATTTTTCTCTCAGGTATTTGCCATAGGAATGGAAATTCTGACTAGTACAATGACCTTGATCTCTGAACTAGTCACTAGTTTCATCAGAAGAAGAGTCCTGGATGGGGGCCACATGGTCAAGTCTCGGTCTTTACATACATGGAACAAACCAACCCGGGTAGCAGCTCCTTTGATCCTACAAACAGTGGGAGCCGGGGTGCTTGACTGTAGTTGCTGACTTGACAGTGTTTGTCTTGGCTCTGTAGTTCTATCAAGCCACTGAGGCTAGGGAATGTGTGGGATGGTAGGAGTCCTGCCGTGGGGAGCAGGGAGGACTCAGATGCCCTTGTTTGTAAAGTTCTAAAGATTAACCCCAGGTCTCCATGGAGACTCCAGGGTGCTATTGGACATCTTCCAAGGAGAGATGCAAGCATAGAATGGACCTCACTCTAGGAAGACTGTGTGTGCAGTAAGTAGGTAGTGGAGCTGGAGAAGAGGGGTGACCAGCCCTGTGGAATCCAGATGATTCTGTCATAAGTCCTGAATACTGGCCATGAAGCTGCAGGACTTGGAGGTTTGCTTTCATGGGACTGTTCCTTGTGTCCTGGTTTTTCCACTTTGGGATAAGAACACTTATGTTCTGTCATTCTCTGTTGGAATCATGTGATACATTTTTGATTATATAGAAGTTTGTAACTCTTGTAATTGTTAGAGACAATGGGGACTTTTTAAATTTTACCATATTTTACCTTATGGGACTTCAAGAACAGTAAGTAGAGATTATGACTTAAAGGTGATGTATTTTATGGGAAGTTTGACAAGGAGTGGTGTTGTAATGGTTAGTCTTAATTGCCAATTTAATAGAATCTAGATTCACTTAAGAGATGTGCCTCTGAACATGCCTGTGAGAGGTTATTGATTATTTTAAATGGTATGGGGAAAGGCATCTTAACTGTAGGCAAGACCATTCCTGGGCATAGTATTCTGGCTGTGTAAGTAAAGATGAACAGCATCATGAATTCATTATTCTTGCATTCCAGATGGGGGACTCAACATAACCAGCTGCTTCCGGTCCCTGATTCATTGCCTTCTCCACCATGGACCTTAACCTGGAACTGTGAAACAGAATAAACCCTTTCTCCTCTAAGTTGTTTTTGACAGAGTGTTTTATCACAGCAACAAGAAAAGACACTAAGATACCAGGTTGTGTTGCTGTGATGAAATACCATGACCAAGACAACTTACAGATGGAACGGTCTATTTGGGTTCATGGTTCCAGGGGGCTAAAAGCCCATCATGGTAGAGAAGCATCAAACACAGCAGCCAGAATCACATCGTGACAGGAGAGCAAGCAAGAAGCAGAGAGAGTAAACTCTCGAAGCCTACCCCCCAGTAACATACCTTCTCCAACAAGGCCACCTCCTAACTGCAGATCAAGTACTCAAATGCCCAGATTATGAGGGACATCTCACTCACAATGCCACTGACACCAGCTGAATTTGGACACTTCCTGATGAAGTGTCTATCTGTCAAGGTAGGACACAGACAAGGTCACTCAACCAGAAAAGGACTATGGATCTGAGTGGGAAAGCCGGGGAATAAAAGGAGGGGGAAGAGAGAGATAAGAAGACCTGCACCCTCCAGTGCCAGTAGCAAATAGCAGCTCCCAGGAAAAGCAGTGTGAATGTAGAGGAATAAGATCATAAAACAAATGGAGAAGCAGGATAGATAGCTCAGTGGTTAAAAGCACTGGCTTTTCTTCCAGAGAACCTGAATTTAATTCCCAGTACCCATGTGGTGGCTAACAAGCATCTGTAATTCCAGCTCTGAGGGATCTGACACCTTCTTCTGTCTTCTGCAGGAAATGCATACACATGGTGAACACACATACATGCAGGCAAAACACCCTTACACATAAGTAGTATACAATAAATAAGCCAAACAATTGAATTAATTACTGATCTATAAATGATCCAACTACATAGAATATTAAATATTGTATTTGTGTGTTATTTATATGATATATGTATTGTGTGCTATGAATATTAACAAAAAAGTATGTATAATTAACTATAATACATTCAACTATATATATTCATATATCCAGTATATTATAGTAATATTTATAGAGCATTATCTATAACTTGATAGTATGATATAATATACTCAATTATATCACATGTCCTAGTTTGAGTTATTATTGCTATGATGAAACAACAAGACCAAAAGCAACTTGGGGTGGAAAAGGTTTTTTTCAGCTTATGCTTTCAGATATAAAAAAGATATATACAGGGAAATCAGTGCAGGAACACAAACAAACAGGGCAGGCTCTGGAAGTAGTAACTGATGCAAGGGTCATGGATGGGTACTACTTATCGACTTGATCATCATGGCTTGCTCATCCTGTTTTCTTATAGAACCCAAGGATCAACTACCAGCCCAGGGATGGCACTACCCACAATGAGCTATGCCCTCCCCCATCAATCACTAAGTAAAAGCCCTACAGTTGGATCTTATGGAGGTATTTTCTCCATTGAGGTTCCCTCCTTTGCAGATGACTCCAGCTTGTGTCAAGTTGACATAAAACTAGCCAATACAATGGACTCCTTGTCAACTTGACACACAAACACATTATCATTAAGCTACAACCTTTTCTTTCTTGTTATTCCCCCAATATCACTCATTAATATCAACATTACAATATTAATATTCTAAATTTTAAAAGTCCTATAGTCTTTAAAATCCTAAGTCTTTCAAAATGTGAAGTCTCTCAATTGTGAGCTCCTGTAAAATCAAAAATAAATTGTATAGTTTCTTACTTCAAGAAGGAAGAGACAAGCCGGGCGGTGGTGGCGCACGCCTTTAATCCCAGCACTCGGGAGGCAGAGCCAGGCGGATCTTTGTGAGTTCGAGGCCAGCCTGGGCTACCAAGTGAGTTCCAGGAAAGGCGCAAAGCTACACAGAGAAACCCTGTCTCGAAAAACCAAAAAAAAAAAAAAAAAAAAAAAAAAAGAAGGAAGAGACAGAGCACAGTCACAATCTGAAAAGCAAAACTAAACTCCAAAAGTGTAAATAACCCAATGTCCAATTATCTGGAATTCTCTCAAGATCTTCTGGGCTCCTCCAAGGGCCTTGGGTCACTTCTCCAGCTCTGCCCTCTGCAGTACAAACAGCTTATCTTCTAGGGTTTGCCTAGCTCCACTCCATAGCTGCTGCTGCTCTTGGTGGTCATCCCATAGTAATGGCATCTCCAAAATTTTGAAGTTTTTTGTGCAGCTGAGCTGAAATTTCACCAATAGCCTTTCCTGGGCTCTCTTCAGGAACTCCAACCCTACCATACAAGACCAACTTTTAATTGCTCTCCAAGATGCCTTCATGATTTCAAAACCAGTACCACCTGGAAGACTCTTGCACATGACCAAGCTTGACTGCCAGCATAAGGAAGAGCCTTGGCCCCCTTTGTGCTGACCCCAAGGAAACAATTCCCAGATAATTTCACCTCAATAACGCTGGCCTCTTCTTGACCACAGCTGATTCTTTAGCTCTAGCTGACCAGCACCCATTGCCTCAGCAAAGCAAAGGTTTTACTTCAGTGGTTTTGATCTCTTGTTAATAATAGCTGATTTTTCAGCTCCAATTGACAAAATACCACAGATTCTTCACACAAAAGGCCTGGTAGAGTTTTTGTCTTCCCTCTGAAATGTCACAAGCCAGGCCTCCATAGCCATTATTGCTTTCAACCTTCTTATCTTTCATACTCCTACAGAGCAGCTCATTGAACTCTTAACACTCAATGGCTTTTCTACCCAAAGTTCCAAAGTCCTTCCACAATCCTCCCCAAAACAACATGGTCAGATTTGCCACAGCAATACCGTACTATCCTGATATCAAGTTATCTTAGTTAGGGTTTCTACTGCTATGATGAAACACCATTACCAAAAGCAAGTTGGGGAGGAAAAGGTTTATTTGGCATATACTTCCACATTCACATTTCATTACTGAAGGAAGTTAGGATGGGAACTCAAGCAGGGTGGGAACCTGGAGGCAGGAGCTGATGCAGAGGCCTGGAAGGGGTGCTTGCTGTGGATATCGTTCTGTATAAATAAAACACTGACTGGCCAATGGCCAGGCAGGAAGTATAGGTGGAACAAGGAGAGAGGAGAATTCTGGGAAGTGGAAGATGGAGGAAGGAGACACTGCCAGCCATCACCATGACAAGCAGCATGTGAAGATGCTGGTAAGCCACGAGCCACATGGCAAGGTATAGATTTATAGAAATGGATTAATTTAAGCTATAAGAACAGTCAGAAAGAAGCCTGCCACGGCCATACAGCAATATAAGTCTCTGTGTTTATTTGGTTGGGTCTGAGTGGCTGTGGGACTGGCAGGTGACAGAGATTTGTCCTGACTGTGGGCCAGGCAGGAAAACTCTAGCTATAGGTGCTGTTTACTGGCTTGCTTCTCATGGTTTTCTCCATCTGCTTTCTCCTAGAACTCAGGACCACCAGCCCAGGGATGGCACCACCCACAATGGGCTGGGCCCTCCTCCATCAATCACTAATTAAGAAAGTATCTTACATCTAGATCTTTTTTTTTTTTTTTTGGTTTTTCGAGACAGGGTTTCTCTGGGTAGCTTTGCGCCTTTTCCTGGAACTCACTTGGTAGCCCAGGCTGGCCTCGAACTCACAGAGATCCGCCTGGCTCTGCCTCCCGAGTGCTGGGATTAAAGGCGTGCGCCACCACCGCCCGGCTTACATCTAGATCTTATGGAAACATTTTTTTCAGTTACAGTTCCCTCCTTTCAGATAACTCTAGCTTGTGCCACGTTGGCATAAAACTAGCTAGCAATCACATATTGCATAAATTACAAAAAAAATTGACATGTAAACTATTGTATATGATATCATTGGGATTTTTGTAGTAGAATACATTCTTCAGGGCTGCACACTTCTGTGTAAATGTGTAGCATGAAGGGTGTGCTACAGGGAGTTGCAGAACAGGATGGTGGTGACTCTAAACAGTGTCTGCTCTTTATAGTGAAGTACCAGACCATACGTTATGAGCCTTGTGACAGTCATGCCACAGAGCTTTAAGCTTCCTTTGACTCTGGTGGAGAGGTGTCATCATGGTTAATATAGTTTGGTGACATCTGCTCAGAGGGTCATGAGATCTTATGTATATGACACAAAATGGAAGAGGGACTATTTGGGGAAAGGACAGTGTGTTGGTTAGATTTTTGTCCACTTGATACAAACCTAGGCATATCTGGGAAGAAGGGACCTCAAATAAACTATACCTCCATCAAGCTAACCTTATAACAAGTCTATGGGCCATTTTCTTGGTTAATGATTGGTATGTAAGGGTCCAACCCACTGTGGGAAACCCTGCATTTCATTATCTTGATTGCCCGGCAGTGCCACTCCTACATGGTCCTGGGCTAGGTAAGAAAGCAGGCCAAGTAAGCTATAAGGAGCAATCCAGTAAGCAGTACTCATTTGTGGCTTCTGCTTCAGTTTCTGCCTCCAGGAACTATTTGAGTTCCTGCCCTGACTTTCCTTATGATAAACTGCAACCTGTCAGATGAAATAAACCCCCTTCTCCCCTAAGTTGTTTTTGTCATGGTGCTTTATCACAGCAGTAGAATCCAAACTAAGACTGACAGGAACTCTCGGCAGCTGAGCCAGGGTTGGGTGATGACAGTGATTGTGGCCAAGCACATGACACGATAGAGTGCAAATGTCTCTAGAAACCCATCACTTTGTGCAAAGAATGTACACAAATGAAAGAATTCAATGGCGCAGAAGGAGTTGGCCAGGTGACACATGGTTTGGACATGTTTTGTGTTCCCAGGCCAGGAGCACTGAGGGCTGTAGTAGCCAGCACAAGCTGGAGAAGCTGGAGGAGTTTTTACAGCTTCCTGCAGACACCCTGAGAGAGATACCCAAAGAAGACTGAATCTGAGGTCTCATGACCCAGTTGTTCTATGGGATTGATGATTCTCATTTGATAGATGATTTCTTAGCCTCACAGATACCTGAACCATCCTGGCTCCGAGACACATGAGCTAAAGGTACTCAGTAAACATTTGTTGACTGACAACAGAGCACATGATTTGTCATCTACTTGGGGGTTTGGGGTTATACAAAGCCCACCTCCAGTGGGTCATTGCTGTACAATTTTATCCAAAGCTTTTCTACACCAGTGGCTTTGAAGCTCTAGAGAGGGCATCAGACTAAAGATGGTTAACCAGATCTTTAAAAACCTCTGGAAAGTGACAACCACAGCTTTGCCTCTGAGAGCAGAAAGGTTCTGCTATGTGTCCAAGTGAGTGCCCCTCTCCAGAGGGGGATGGGCTGAGGACATAAGCTCCACAGCCACCCATCTGTCACCCAGCCCTAAGTTTTATTTGCCTGGGGAGACATCTTAGGACTAAATCATGGAAGGAAAGTGAATGGCCGACCCACAGGCCTCAGGCTACCAGCACATAGTTTTAGGAGCCTGTCAGAACATTGTGTGGCCCCAGGCTCAGGGTGACGTTTTATTTCCAAGCCTGTTATTGATTTTGGTCTGATGAAAATAACTTGCTACTGTTGCTCAGGGTATCATAGGAGAACAACTCCCCTGCCCCCCGACACACACCATGTGCTAATAGATGGATCTCTGGTGGAATTTGCCTTCTGAAGGCAAGGGCAGCTGAAGATCCCACAGGGAGGTGCTTACACCCAAAGGTAGTGCCGTCCTGATGAGACATGGCACGCTAATCGAAAACACAAGTAAACTGAAAATTAAATTTAAAAGCCGATAATTTAGTATCTTCTTCCCCAGGAGTGATGGCTTTCATTTGTGCACGGGATCGGCAGCCGCCGGGGTCAGCATGGCGCGGCAGGTTGTGGGCCTCTCCTGAGCGTGGTGGACTTGATTGATCTCCCGAACCCTAGCTTTGTCTTCCCCAGCTCAGTGAGCAACTTCATTTCGGCTGATGAGTTCAAAGAAAGGTCAGAACAATCCTCATTTCTGACAATCCCACGAAATGGGAATTAATTTTATGAGTTAGTGCCACTGCTCTGCGGAAGGAGCTGGAGAGCGTCGGAGAAGTTAACATAACCTCCATGAAAAAAAAAATTATATGTGCAAAAGCCCACCTGGGTAAAGCCAGACAGATAAGTTCCCTGGAATACATGGCAGGTTTTGGGACCAGCAACGTACAAACAAGGACACCACCCTTGCTGACTTCCAGACTTGGCCCAACTTATGTTCTTAGAGCATACATAAAAAGCATTCTGAATGAAAACAGAGGAGAGCCATATCAGAAGAGAGCACTTAAATAAATTGGAGAGAAAAATGAAACACAACACCTCTCTTGTTTTGGTCAAGCACTACTGTGACAGTAGCCACACATTGTTCATAAATTCTCTCAAATGTTTGTTGAGTGACCTTCACTCTCAGCACTTGAGATCCTCTCAGAGACATATACAGACATGCCACAGGTGTGTAGGAGGACCTTACTAGGTTGAGCAATGTCCCTACAAACTCATACAATAATGTCCAACCCACATGAACCACCAGATGTGACTACATTTGAACAAGGAGTTTTTAAGAAGTGGCCACATTGAAGTTTTGTTGGTGTGGGCCAATGTCCACTCTGAAGGGACACCGCAAGAGGAGATCAGGACAGGCACAGCAGAGAGAAAGGGAGACAGGATGCAGGGAGAGAGTATCTACACACTATGGCAGGACCTCACGAGTGAGCTCTCCCGACATTCAGGATATTGGGTGTGAGAATCCCCTCCTGGTTTAGGCCTAAGTCATAGTGTTTTGCTGTAGCAACTCCAAAAAACTAATAGCACAAGAGGATTCTTCTAACTGCATTCCTCTGGGTAAGCAACCGTCATACCAAAGCATGTCTCCAACCTATGGATTTGGGTCAGTCCTGAGGTTACCCTCTCAGTGGCCATTTCAAATTCTTGCCCAGCAGCCTACCATCCCTGTGGGCTCCACAGTCCTCTGCTGCAGGTAAGGAGGCCATAGTAGACTCCTTCAGAGTCTCAGTTCAGGAATGACTCAGAGCACTGAGTGGCAAATAAAGATGGTCCTTCTACCGTCTTCATCCCATTCCACACCCAATGCCCCAGCCCTCAGCACTCTGCTCCCTGATTTCCAGGTCCATGGCCAAGAGGACCAATTTGGGCAACAGAATCTAGTGGAGACAGAAACTACAGAAATTTTCCCAAAGCCTCAGCCTGAAATGTGCCAGGTCTGAGAGCCAGGGCCTGAGACTAAGCGCAAGCTCAGCAATTCCATTGCTCACATCAGGCTAGACGTCGGGGTGGGCAGGCAGCTGAGGGTCCCAGATGCTCTGCCCTAGACCCATGCAGTAAATGGGCTTTCAAGGTTCAATGGAGTGAGAAGAAGTAGGCCTCTTCCCATGTCTCCCTTCAATCATTGCTGGAAAGAAATGTAGTAGTTCTTCCCAAATTCTGACTCCACAGAGGCCCAGGCTGAAGAAAGACATGGCTAGAAGAACACAGAGACAAGACAAAGACTCACCCAGGAGAGATGAGTCCATCATAGGGAACTTGTGGACCAGCAAAAAGTAGGATATGAACTTCCCACTGCTGAGTGGGAGAACCTTCCTAGCGGACCTGTGCTTCGCTGACCCCCTGATGAAGGTCATGCCTGCAAGCCCCTCTGACCTCCCACACAAGAAACAGAGTTACCTGGAAGACAGAAGCTGTAGGTAACATTCTGCACTACCCTGGTAGGACATTTTAAATGACATAGAAAGCTGAAATTTTAAATCATACATGCTAAAAAAGTACAACCCTTCTATAAAGTGTTGCACTGGAGTATTGGTCAAATTACTCAGGTAGCAAGGAGCAAGTCTCAGCCCTCACTACGATGAAGCCCCAGGGAAATGTGCCTCCCCCCTCTGTAAGTAAAAGGAGCCTTTGTCTGGGCCTCATCCCATAGGAGGTGTGGTCTTCTCTTAGGTTGGTAGACAGTAGCGTGTCCTCCTCACAACCAGTGGAGGTCAGGGACGAACTTCACACTCTTTTAGTCACTGCTGCCCTTGATTTCAGAGACCCAGCATCTGTCTCCTCCCATCAGTTGCTCATGAGACCACTGGGTGCAGTTAGGTGGCTATGAACTGTAAAGAACTCCAAAGATGAAGTCAAGGTGGAGGGGCAGAGCGCATTCTCAGGGGAAGCCAGTGAACACCAAGACGAAACCTGCAGTCAAGAAAGCTGAAGAACTGAGAATGCCATACTCAGGTAGCTGGAAATCCCACTACAGAGAGCTGTACCCACCGCAGCTCTGCCTCAGTTCCTCACTGTAAAAGCGTACCTGATGGCTTTGTCTCACAGAGACATGGGAAGAAATACCAAGCGTGCTAGAAAGCACCCAGAAAGGCACAGGGCAGACGTCCTAGCTCCCAGGGCCAGCAGCAGGGTTTGGCCAGGTCGGTGGAACACGGAACTAGGAACTTTATGGCTCATTCTCATCTAAGCCTGATATAAACTCTGTTGCCCCAGACCCCACCTCATGAAGCTTCCTCTGGTCCTGGACTTGTTAGAGGACCGTGGGGCCTGAAGAGTTTCTTGTGTCTCCAAATACCTGGGAGGAAAGTCTGACCAGTACCATGGACCTGTGATCAACAGCTGGCCCACCCAGTTCTGTGGTCTCCGGACTAGTGTTCAAGCTACAAGGCTCCTAGGAGCCTGCCGTGGTCTGCACGTCTGTGTCTCCTCAAAACACCTGTGTTAAAAGGACCCCTGGAGAAGATGGGGGAGGAGTTCTGGGGGAATAGGAAATGTCCACAGAGCCTCAAGTGTCTGAGGACCTGCTTGCTCCCCTGCTGGTGGCACTGTTTGGGAAGGCCGTGGAACCTTTAGGAAGTGGAGTCTTGATGGAGGAAGTGGGCCACAGTGGGCAGGGACTGGGGAATGCGAGGTTTTATAGCCCAAACCCATTTCCTACAGGTAATGTGGCCAGCTGCCTCCCCTTCCGCCAACACGCCTTTGCTGCCACGGCAGCCTCTGTTCCTCGAACCGTAAGTCAAAGTGAACGGCTCCTTCCGCTAGTTACCGCTGGACAGACAGTCTTAGTTAAGGTTTCTATTGCTGTGAAGAGACACCATGACCACAGTAACTCTTTTATAAGGAAAAACGTTTAATTGGGTGTGGTGGTATTGTGTTCCCCAAAATACTGTGCACCCTAATAAACTTATATGGGGTCAGAGACAGAACAGCCACTAGATACAAAGGCTAGAAAATGGTGGCACTCACACATTTAATCCTAGCACTCTAGAGGTAGAAATCCCTCTGGATCTCTGTGAGTTCAAGGCCACATTGGAAACAGCCAGGCATGGTGACTCACACCTTTAATCGCAAAAAGCAGGCCTTTAATCCCAGGGAGTGGTGGTAGAAGGCAGAAAGGTATATAAGGCATGAGGACCAGAAACTAGAAACATTTGGCTGGTTAATCATTTGGCTGGTCAAGCATTCAGGCTTTTGAGACCCATTCTGGATGAGAACTGAGAGGCCTCCAGTCTGAGGAAACAAGACCAGCTGAGGATCTGGCAAGACTCTTTAAGATTCCTGCTACAACTAGGTGTGGCTTACATTTTCAGAGGTTTAGTCCACTATCATCATGGTGCAACATGGTGGCATGCAGACAGACACAGCATTGCTGGCAACAGGAAGTGATCTGAGACACAACAGGAAGTGGTTTGAATGCATATGAGACCTGGAAGCCCGCCTCCACAGTGACACACTTCCTCCAACAAGGCCACACCTCCTAATGGTGCCACTCCCTATGAGCTTATGAGGGCAATTACATTCAAACCACCTCAGGCACCCTGATCAGAGCAATGAGAAAGGTAACTAATACAGGAAGTAATTTTGCCATGAGGGTGAAGGCTTGTAAATGAGACAGGCAGCTGATGAGACAGGCCCCCTCCCCGAACTCATGTCTTGCCCACCATAATGCACAGTAAGTGGGTGTCATCCAAGAACCAGGAGTCAACCCTGGGTGACACCAAGTCTGCCAGCATCTTGACCTTGGACCTCCAGTCCACAAAACAGAAATAAACATGCTTGCTGCTCAGTTGATAGTCTTCATAATAGCATCAAACAGGTGGGAGAGGACACAAAACTTCACCATGTTGCAGTGACTGGGGCCTCGGGATTAGGGCCTGGAGCCTGGAACCTGGGGCATGGGGTCTGGGACCTGGGGCTTGGGCCTGGGGCCTGGGGCCTGGGCCTAGATGCTTCTGATAAATGGGACAGAATTGTCCTGACTTGAAACCTCAGTTCATAGTGAGGAGAAGAGGACTTAAGAAGCTGTAGTCTCCAAAGGGATCATCACGTGTCCTTTGCTGCATAAGAACTCTATTGCACCCTCAGAGACTGAGTCCCACATGCTACCTACACCGAGCTCTGAACCTTTGCTCTGACCGCTCTCTGTCCATGAATGTCTTAGAAAGCGGCTGCTGGAGAAGCCCCCCCTTATATAGGTACTGAAGCCACAATGTGACCATTCTTTATTATTATTATTAATTAACTTTTTTTCTGGCTTGATCACAGTTTCCCCTCCCTCCTCTCTTCCTACTCCCTCCCCATCCTCCCCCACCCCCCATGTTATTTATTGTGAAAGCCAAAGGCATCTTTCTATTTCAGTTTTTTTTTTTCTCTTCAAAATATCTGATAACTAAGAGAGCACAAGGACCAAGAATGGAGCCCAGTGGGTTTGGTTTTTGTGTTTAAAGGTGGGAAGACTGAGGCAGTGGGGTGGAAGGGGAGGAGCTAGGCAGGGGAGCTGGGTGTCTCTGATGACTCCTCCCACTTGGAAAGGCCTGTAGGACTCCTTGCGAAGGCAGTGGCAGAAGCAGCCCTGCCTCCATGCTGCATAATAAGGAACAGATAAATTAAAAGGGGGGTCTTTTGCTCCCCCCACCCCCACACATCCACCTCCCTGAGTGAATACTGTGGGTCTGTGCCCGGGGCCATCCCTGTCAGTGGGTGACAGTGAGATTATTCTAGCCCTGGGCATGTTTTATTTACATAATTGCTCTTTGGGCAAATTCCTCCACTCTCCTGCAGAAACCCTGGCTCTTTCATTGACATCATTCTCAGACTCTCACTTCCCTCCATGATTCACATCCTTGAAAATAATTATAAGCTTTGATATATAAGAAATCGGTACCGACTGATTTAGATAATGAAATAGTATCAACCACCGCAAGATGTTCTCTGATTCATACACACTTCCTGCTGTCTCTAACATCATTTAATGATTTTTTTGATTTTCATTGGAAAGAAAAAAAACCTTCAAATTTGAAACACAGCAGAGACATCAAGGCTTGGATGCAAAGAAGGCATTTTATCTTACTTTCTGTACAGTCGTGGAGCCAATTTTAAAAGGGGAAAATCTTCAAAGACAGCCTGTAACCATCGCATGTCGTAATAAAAATCCGCCACGTGGTTGCCAGGTTGTCTCCCCACTGCTGCCTTCTGAGTTTACCCTTGTGTTGCCAGCTCCTTCGTCAGAACACTTGGAGGTATTCATGGAAAATGTCTTTCGGGGGTGGGGTGGGGAATAAATGCATTTAAATACTTCTCTACTGATGAGATGTTATACAGAATGACTAATGGTTACTTATAATTTTAACACATCTTCTAATTGTAAAAACTCAAGTCTGTTGTGAAAACTCAGATGATTCTGAAACAGACAGACAGAAAGAAAAAGACAACCACTAAGCTGTCAGGCAGGGGATGTCCCTTCTGCTCTGTAGTTCAGTGAGGAGGGCCCCAGTTAACCAACAATGGACAGTCATAGAAGAAACAGTTTTCAATAGCAGACCCACGAAAGAGTTCATAGAAGACAATGGATCTTCAAAGAGCAGGTAGGCTCTGGGTGTGTACGCCGTTTTAGTAGGGAGTGAACCCTGGGTCAATAGAAAGTCAGCTGATGGAAAGTGACCTGAAAGTAGATGAGAGACACTAACAAAGGTCATGAATGGCTTCAACGGGCTCTGTTAGTGCAAACTCATCTCACAACCAGTGCCAGTATCCAGAGAGGAGCATTGTGCCTCTCTGCCTGGAGTAGGCAAGAGTAGTTCCCCCCACCGTTTAGGCAGACAGGACAGAGTAGGGAATATCTTCTCTATGGGTTGATTCCCAGTTGCCTCCAGCTCAAAATGAACTCCCTGCCCAAGATTCCTACTTGGAGGCTCTGTGTCCTGAAGCCCTTCAGGATCAGTGATGAATTTTCCAATGCCTTTAGAATAAACCCGTCCTTAATTTTTATCAACTGTTTAAATTAGTCATTGTTTTATAACACCAGATTACTCTAAAACAAAGCTGTGGGTAGAAAGAATTACACAGTAAATTGTAAATGGACAGTTCTCTCCTGCCTGCCAGATCCCAAATAACCACTCAGAGGCTTAATATTACTTATAAATGCTTGGCCATTAGCTCAGGATGTTACTAACTCTTATGCTTAAATTAACCCATACTTTTTATCTATATTTAGCCACATGGCTCATGGCTTGTTATCTCATTTTCTACACATCCTGCTTGCTCGGTGGCTGGCTAGCATCTCCCCCAACTCCAACCTTCTTCTCCCTGTATCTCTGTTTGGCTTTCTTTATTCTGCCTGGCTATAGGTCAAATCAACTTTTATTATCAACCAATGAAAGCAACATACATTCACATGGTACAGAAGGGTCCTCCCACAGCAGTAAATAATAACCTACTTCTATGGGAAGCTGGGTGAATGTTTTCTCTGGTGGCCTGGCTGGTTGTGACAGCTAGGGGTCTTTCTGAGCTATCCCTGTGGGCAGTTCTGGGTGACTATGGTCGTGAATCTGGCTGTACCACCTCAGCTCTGCTAACAAGGTGATTTTTGCCTCTGTAGACTTTCCTAGGTCTCTTCACAAAGAGGTCACAGGGTCCTGAAAACTAGAGTTTGAGCCCCAATATGCAGACTTTTTTTTTTAACTCATGCTTAATTTTGGACCATTTGGGTACTGTTTCATTGCTTCAAGCAAGCCAGGGTTATTGTGGGGATATGGAGCTGGTAAGTCTGGTTTGTAATATGGCTATCTGTCCTTGCAATCCCAGTTCTGGGGAGTCTGGCACTTGCTTTACAGTCTCCTCTCTACTCTACTATCAGTCTGGTGACTCCCTGAGGACACCAAAGCCTGTCACAATTGTTCCTTCTGCAAACCTCCACCCTTAGGGTCCAGTCTCCTATCTCTTCCACACCCAGGGACTTTACAATCTGAAACATACCGTCATCTGCAGATGTGACCCCAGTCACACCATCATCTGCAGATGTGACGCCAGTCACATTTGTTTTGTGTGTGAGTTCTCAGTAATTTCCTTCTAGACCCTGTCCTTCCACTTCTGACCTAACCTGTAGCATCATTTCTCTACCTCTCTTCCTAACCCTTTACCTCTCATGTTCCTGTTCTCTGTGGTGAGCAGATGAACTACCATCAATTCATCTACCACATCTACTCCCCTCCACTGAGTCATCAAATTCAGTGTAGGGTGCTCTGTCTCACCAGCACCACTGCAGCCATCATTGTGGTCCCAGGCACCAATCCAACTCCTGTAGATGCCTACTGCATGCACCTTTGAAAACATGTACCCAGCAAATGTGAATTCTCTTTGTTTTTTTGAAATGTGTTTATCTCATTGTGTTTACTTTCATTCTTTCTTTACTTCTTTCATATTTTTAAAAGAGTTGTTATAGATAGATAGATAGATAGATAGATAGATAGATAGATAGATAGATAGATAGAATCTCCTTGTATGTATATGAGTATGTGTATGCAACATGCCTGCCTGGTGCCCTCAGAATCCCTAAGGGGGCATTGATTTCTATGAAACTAGAGTCACAGACAGTTGTGAGCAGCCATGTGGGTACTGGGAATAAAAACCAGGTCCCCTGGAAGAGCAGTCAGTACTCTTAACTGCTGAGTTATCTCTCTGTCCCTTTCTTTGCATTTCTCATTTTGGCTTCCAATCCTCAAATTGGTACTTCCTCCCCAAGTTCACCCGTGGCCCTGAAGAAGAGGCCCCCACACAGACTCTATCACTACATCACGAAAATAACACAAGCCTCCACCATATTCAGATTCAATTCTTTCTCTCACTGCAGCTGACATTTGAAAGGCACTGCACCTTTCAGTTTTCAAGTCTTCACCCCTCCAGTTTTTAATCTGAAGTACAATATGTATATGTTCTAAAGTAACACGTGTCAGTCTGAGGTTCTCATTGCATATGTGGATAAATTTTCATCTCTGTACTAGCTCTCTCAGCACCAAGAAGCTGGATCAGTAAGAGATAGACTGCAATGTGTTCCTTCTCCCTTGATTACCCAAAGAGTGACCTCTGTGTTGATTTTGATTTCAGTCAATGAATCTGTGTCTCATCCCAGTCTGTAGAAATCCATGTACTTTATTGTCTTGCTTCTGTCAGCTTTCATAAGGCATTGAGAGTCGGGCAGAAAGTTGTACAAATTGTTGCCTATGCATGTTTACCACTGTTTAGTCTCACATCCCGTGACTGTGTCATACTATGTATCCATTTCCCTGGCTTGTCTTGGGGCTATTGTCACTAAGGTTCCCGTGAGCATTCCCATACACACTTCTTGTGTGTGGCTACGTCAGTTCCCTCAGGGTCTAGACTTTGGAATGTCACTGTGGGTCACAGGGGAGAACTGTGTTTGACTAAGATGGGGACACCAAACCGCCCTCTAAATGGCTGTGTGAGTGACTACACTGGAATTAGGACAGGTAGGAACAACGCCTGCCTTCATCAGTCTTCTTCATGCGCTTCACCATGGTGCCTTTACATGGCATTCTCTGACAGCCCTAATTTATATGTCACTGGTTAATGACACTGAATACATTTCTGATTGTTTATCAGATATTTGATATCTTATGTGTACCAGTCAGGGTTCTTTAAAGGAACAGAAGTTTTGCTGTTCCTTATGTATAAAATAAATGGTTTTATATTGAGCTTTAATTTGGTGGCTATATACCTATGTATTAATTTTAATAGTTTACATGAGTTTTCACACATTTGGTAAGTAAAAAGAGTAATTTTCTCTTCAATTGTTGTGGCTCCTTTCACTTTTCTTGCCTTATTGGACTTGCTTGTGTCCCTAGAGTGTGTTGGGCAACAGTCGTGAGAGCCAACGCTTCAGCACATTGTCTCTGGAAAGAAGCGTCAGTCCTAACGTCTGAGTATCAAGTCAATCTATTGGTTTCATCTTTTCTTTTAAGTTTCCTCATAGTAGGAAAGTTCCCCTGTGCTTCTACTTTGCTATAAGTTTTCCTTATGGATAAGCATTAAATTTTATGAAAATTTATTCTATGTGTAATTAATAACCAATTATGCAATTCCCCCTCTATTTTCTTATTCTACTGAAACACAGACATTGATTTTCAGGTATTGAAGTATACGTTTGTTCTTGTGATAATCTGGTTAGGGTGTGCTATCCTTTTTGCATGCAAATGACCTTGCATGCTAGTTTTTTTTTTCCCTCAGAGTGTTTGTTGTTTGTCAAGAAAAAAGAGAAAGACAGCAGCCTGTGACTTTCTTTGTTTGCAATGTCCTTGTCAGGTTTTTTATTTGGGGATCATAGCAACCACATGAATTGAGATACTATTTGTTTCTATTTTCTCTAAGAGTTTGCTTAAGGTCAGTTCTGTCAGTAAATATTTAGAACAACTCATCAGGGAGTGGGTTCTTAATTATGGTTTCAATATGGTAACAAGATTAAGAATTTATCAGATTTTGCATGTATTCTTGTGTCAGTTTTGAAAAAAAAAATGTTTCTGCAGGAACTTATCCATCTCAGTGAATACCCATTCTCTATGTATTATTGTGAAGTTACTTATAATACACTTGTTATTTTAATGTTTGTAGGATTTAGAATGATCTGTGATTAGGTGTGATGCAGACATGTATCAACAACATTCAATTGAGGCATGTACTATTAATTAAATGATATGCTTTTACTACATTTATATGCTTAATTGTGTGTGCATGCATGTATGAATAACTTTTAAGTGTGGTGATATTTTATTTGTGCTGAAATGTAGTGATATTTTATTTGTGTGTTCATAAATAAAGTTTGCCTGGAGATCAGAAGAAATAGCAAGCCATTTTAAATAAACACAAAAGTCAGGCAGTGGCAGCACAGGCCCTTAATCTGATCACTTGCCAGGCAGAGTCTCTGTGTGTTCAAGGCTGTACTAGGGAATAGAGCCAAGTGTGATGACACACGCCTTTAATCCCAGTACCAACCATAGAGACCTGGAGGTCTGCACAGACAGGCAGTGTCAAGGAAGTGAGGTAGCTGGGCTAAGAGCCAATGAAAGGGCAGAACAGTAAGGCAATAAAGGCATGAGTAGACAGGAAGTAGCACACTGAGGAAGCCGTGGCATGGTGAGGTAAGGTTAGCTGGTGGCTGTTCCTATTTCGCTGATCTCTAAGGCTTTTACCCCCATATTTGGATCTGTGTTTTTTATTTAATAAGACTGCCTAGAAATTTGTCTACATTTGGTGCCCAACATGGGGTGCCATTTGAAGCTGAAGTTTTCCTGTGTCCCACCTGGTCTGCAGCTGCTCAGACCCAAGTAAACACACAGAGGCTTATATTAATTAAAACTGCTTAGCTATTAGCTCAGACCTACCACTGACTAGCTCTTACTCTTAAATTCAGCCCATTTTTGTTAATCTATATGTTGCCACATGTTCCATGGATTTACCTGTGTGCCATTACATGCTGCTCCCTGGACAGTAGCCTGGCATCTCCTCACTCAGCCTTCCTCTTTCCAGAATTCTCCTTGTCTGCTTGTCCCACCTACTCTTCCTGCCTGGCTACTGGCCAATCAGCATTTTATTAAGCCAGTGTACCAAAGCATTATCCCACAGCATTGGGTGGTCTGTACCAGCACCTCATGTGGCATCTTTTATGTGGCTATCCACATGCTGACAATGCACCACCTAAGTGTGATCGTTACATTTCCAGTTTTGAGGTCTAAGCACTAAGGGGAGAGTAATATGTGCTTGTGGGCTGAGCTACTTGTTCCCATCTGGAGTCAAGGTAACAATATTGGAAACCACATATTGGAGAATGTGGAAACTGAATGGGAAGATGAGCTTCTTCAAAGACACTTTGCTCCTCCACCAGAACTCACAGAAGCATGAAAGAAATATGTAACAGCAGAAATGCCATCATCAAGAAAACAGCGGCCTGACTACATTACTCTATAAGCCAGGAAGAAAACAACACATTAAATCCTGTAAAGAGGACATGTAAATTCTTTGAAATTCCATAAACTTGCCAACCACAGTCAGAGAGGTCAGTGCTGTGAGACATGGTGGGGGTGGGGGTTTGAACAAAGATCAGACCCAGTGTACTACCAGCTGATATTATAGAAAGCAAAGAGAAGAAAAAGAACACGTTCCTTCCCAGCTGCCCATCTCATCTTAGTGGGCTTAAGGAAGTGGGGGCAGGAGAGGACAACATGGAAGGCCTGTGGTCCTGGATCCTGCAAGTGGCCTTCCCAAAGGAAAGAGAAAGTTATTCCTAAGAGAAGATGCTCAGATTGTCTGCCTTTGTTTTCAGTCTGAAGTCTTGCTAAAAGTTCAATATTCTTTCATATACCTGTAGTCTCTCCCATCACTCCTGGCAGAGGGTAAACTCCTTACAGTAAAACAATGACCAGAAGAAAAACTAAGAGGAAACTAGCTTACAGAGTGATGGAATGAAAGAGGGATATTAGTGTCAGTCCAGAAGTAGGTGAGTACCACACATGAGATGTATTCAAGGAGCAGAGTAGTGTCTAATCTAGAATCTAAAAGGAAGTCCAAGAAAATAACATTTATGTGAAAACAAGCTCATAGAATAAATAAGAAAATAATTTTGCAGGGTCAAGGGGAAAAATGAAGCTTATAGTTATATAAATGAAAGCCTTGTTAATATGCATAAACCAAAAGTTTAAAGTCTAGAAGAAATACAGACAACTGAAGGGTATGGTAAGTAGGCTTTAGGGAGGCACATTGTGTTGTATGAGTAGGAGACATCTGTCACAAGCTTTGCCTCCCAACACATGATCATGCTTGGAAAACACTTCATTCCATGTTAGAGGGTTCACCTAAACTTTCATGAACAAGAGAAATGTTCATGGTATGGATCCTGCCAGTAAAGCACCTGCAGAGGTCTAGATATAGAAGGAGAGTACAGGGCAGTAGAAGAGGTCCACAGAAAAAGCGAGGACAGAAAGGTGCAAGGATGTGGCCCAGTGCTCTCTCTGGGCAGGAGGTAAAGAGTGAACGGGCAGAAGCGGTACTGGACATGAGAGTGATTGGACACTTTGAAGAAGTGATAAAAGAATATATCAACCCACTTGTTCTAGAAATTTAGTGAACCCAAAGCAACTTAAAAAGGACAAATTATGAGAAAACATATACCCAAACATCCCACCGATACACCTGGAGGAACAAAGACAGTGTGACAGGCAGCCCCTCGTGGCTGTGGCAAATGCCAGAGAAAGGCAGGTAAGCAGTTACAGTCTGGAGACAACAGGCGGCTGGATCTCTTGCTTCATGTGGTGAGGCAGGGCATCATGGCAGAAAGGTGTAACAGAGTTGACATGCTCACGCCATGGCAGACAAGAAGTAGAGAGAAAGGGCCCTGGGACAAAACACAACCTACAGTGATGCGCCTCCCCCAATTAAGCCACACCTCCTGTCTCAACCACCCCCAAATCACGCCATCCACTTGTGACCATTAGTTGATTGATGCCTGGCTGAAGTCAGAACCTTCATGATATAATCAATACACAAATGCTCATCTCTGTGAAGATCCGGACATTGGAAACTGAGCGTTTAATGCATGACCCCATGGGGACATTTCAGACCAATACATAATATTCTACCCCTTGTGTATAAGGGGTTCTCGTCCATTGGAGAGTGAAAAAAATGCATTAAATCCATCCCAAGGAGTGGCAGCATTGCTCAAAAGTCCAAACTGGATATCTCCTCTGAGATTCAATGCAAACTCTCAGCATGTCTCCCTGTGAAATAAGGAAAACTGCTTCTAACACATAATGCTAGGATAATGTACACACTCTCATTCCAAAAGGAGGAAAATAACAGAACAGCAAGGAATAATTAGACCAAAGGAAGATGCAAACCCAGCAGGGCACACATCCATCCCTTAGCTCCAGGCTAGCATACAGGGAACATTGGCATATAAGCTCCAAAGGTTTAGGCAGCCCCAGCCCTGAGTTCTCTCCACAGTAGTCCACGTCCTTGTGCTGGCTGTTCTTGATGACTGTGCCTTTCCTTGGCAGGTATTCCATGTTTCTGGCATCTCCAATACCCATGCTTTAGTGCCACATAGCTTCCTGACTGTTGCTGCCTGCAGTAACTCTATCCTTGCTGCCCCTTGCTTGGGCTCCTTTGAAATCTGGGTTTAAAAAGTCAAGCCTGGTGGAATGCACTTGTTGGCTCAACACTTAAGAGTCATAAGTAGGAAGGTCATGAGTTCAGGGCCTGCCTGGGCTTCATAACGAAATGTTAGGATCCTGTTTCAAATAGAGAAAGAGAGAGGGAGAAAGAGAAAGTCCCCAAGTTCATAGCCTTATAACTCTTGGATACTTCTTCAAAACCAGCATCATATGGACAGTGTGAAGGTTAGCTCACCAGGCAGAGCTATAACCTGATCCCCCTGAGCCATAATTCTAGCCTTTGAGTGCTTAGGAAGATGAACCTTCACAGAAACACCTCCCCAAGTGGCCTGGTTAAGCATTTGGCTGGTTAAGCATTCAGGCTTTTGAGCAGCAATTCAGCTGAGACCCATTCAGATATGAGGACACAGAAGCTTCCAGTCTGAGGAAAAAAGACATCCTTTGGTGTCACCTCCAAGGCCCTAAGGAGAAGTTGGAGAGGTCTTGGGGGCCTATCTCTCTATGAGCACCACCTCTCAACCAGAACATCTTGCAGGCAGAAGACAGGCAGCCTCTGTCAAAGTAAAGGAAGCCTGGGATGAGCCTGGGAGTGGAGGCTTAATTACAGCTCTAAACGCAAACTTAATTGTTACCAATTTGTCCCTCTCTAATGATTTTCCAAAGGACAATTAAGAATATATATACTCCCACGAATAAAAAAGGAAGCCATCGTGGCTGTGACTGATGTGCTTGGGAATAAGGAAAGACTGTCAAAGGCAATTCCTGTCAGTTACAGGCAGGGCTGTTCCTTTGGTGGGGATTCAAAGCCAACCCATGCAGGTGGACATGGAGTGATTACTTTCTCTAACAGATTTATGACTCGATAATAGGCCCTCCCCAAGGCATTTTCTCCATTCAACCCATCACCTTGCCGACACATTTTCTAGAAGCTTGTCTCAAGGACTCCCTGGAGACAGAAAGCATTAGGGCTGCAGCACTTCTCCAGTGTCATACCTGGTCCCACCTGGTCTACCAGCACCCCTGATGCCTGCCCACCTAATACTTGGTGCCACCTTGTCTACCAGCACCCCTGATGCCTGCCCACCTAACACTTGGTGCCACCTTGTCTACCAGCACCCCTGATGCCTGCCTACCATACACCTGACCTCTCTGCAGCTGAATTTACCCAGGATTCCTTCTCTAGCCAAGCATCCATCTCCCAGATCTTCTGTTAATTAAATTGTCAGCAATACCAGCTTGACCCACCATGGATGTGCCATGCATAGAAATGAGCTATCCTTTTTTCCTGGATAGTGAGTCTCTTTTGGCAGCACAAACTAAGCAATGAATATATTTTCTGTTGATGTTGATGCCATGTTGTTATCTAAGGAGACCCCTTCCAGAATCATGCCTGGTATCAAACTCAAAGAAGTTCAAGTCCCTATAACAATAAAATAAAAGGGCAATATTTGGGTCTAACCAACAAATCTCATCCTTCCATATACTATAAATCACCACTGAATTACTTATAATGCCAAATACAATATCAATGCTGGATAAATCACTGCTGGGTTGTATCACCCAGGAAATGACAAACTTCTACTCATTCTCAGTGCAGTTCTAAAGCTGGCTTCTCTATACATGTAAAAGTCATGGATACCCTGGTCCTACCATGCTTACAAGCAATGAGCTGTTCTTTGTAGTACACTCTGACTCAGAGCTCTCTGGTTATTTTCAGGGCAAGTCTGTGCTCTTATGTTGATTCTGTTTTGTTTTTAAATTATTTTAATTATATGCATTCTCTCTCTCTCTCTCTCTCTCTCTCTCTCTCTCTCTCTCTCTCTCTCTCTCTCTCTCTCTCTCTCTGTGTGTGTGTGTGTGTGTGTATACAAGTATCCACAGAGTGCAGAAGAGGGCATCAGATCCCCTGAAGCTGGAGTTATAAGCAGCTGTGAGCTGCCTGATGTAGGATCTGGAAAATGAACACAGGTCTTTTGCAAATGCATTACATGCTCTTAACCACTGAGCAATTTCACCATGTCTGCTTCTGTGTTTCCCAATGTCTGTGAGGGCTAGTACGCTTTCTTCTGTGAGGTAACTCATATATTCATGAAACTGTACTCTTTTCTTAAATTTTAAGGGTATAATCAACTAGAATGTTGATTGAAATTCCATTAATTTTATTACTTAATATAGCAGAAGTGGACATAATTAGGTGTTATACTGCTCTATGCTCAGAATATGTGTTCCATGTTCTATGTGAAGACTTTAGATGGTGTGCTGCATGTTCCTGGGGGAGCTGGTTTCTGACACTTGGTCATCTTTGTGATATATTTGGAGTTAAAGTATTCCCCAGAGATTCTTGTGTGTGAACACCTGGTTCTCAGCTGTTATTTTGAGACACGTTAGGAGCTTTAAGGAGTGGGCCCTCGCTAGGGAATGTGTAGCTGGAAGGCAGGTCTTAAGGTCTAGGGCCCAAACCTGCTTTAAGTCTGGTTCTCTCTTTCTCTGTTTCTTGACTGGCAGCAGAATTTGGGCCTTACACTTCCACTACCACAGTAAACTGCTCCCTCTACCACACCTTCCCCTGCATGATGTACTGGACCCTCTTGAACTGTGAACTAGAGTAATTATTCTTTTCTTCAATTTATTCTTTTTCAGGTATTTGGTCATATCAATGAGAAAAATAGCTAACGTAAAAACTGGCACCAAGAAGAGAAGTCATTGCTGTGGTTTAAAATAAAAAGAAAAAGAATGCAGAAAGTGTTTAATTGGGGGCTTGCTTAGTGTCAGAGGATAAGTCCATGATCACCATGTGAGGAGCATGGCAGGCAGGCAGGCAGGCATGGTGCTGGAGCTGGAGCTAAGCGAATACAAGTTCATACAATACCCATGAGATAAGGAGCAACAGCTACCTGGGAATAAATGGTATGGACTTTTGAAACCTCAAAGCCCATCCTCAATGACCAACTTCCTCCAGCAAGACCACGTCTCCTAATCTTTCCCAAACAGTTCCACCAACTGTGGATCAAACATTCAAACATATGAGCTTATGGGGGCCACTCTCACCCAAACCACCACACAGAGCTGAGCGTTTGCTCTGAGTCTCAAGAGACACTTGGACTCAGAATTTGAACAGCACTGGAACTGTATGGGTGTTTCTGAACTTGAACTGAATACCTGTATGGAACTGAACTTTGTATTATGAGATCACCATGCATCTATGAATGGCATGGATGGCACATTACTATTTTCATAAGAAAATCACCCACAAGCTCGTGTATTTGAACACTTGGTCCCCAGCTAGTGAGGTTGTAGAACCTTTAGCAGGTGCAACCTATTTGGAGGACAGGAAGCATTGAGGGAAAAGCCTTGATGGATATAATTCTATCAGCTTCCAACCCAATTCTTTCTCTGCTTCCTGACTGTCAACACATTTTAAACGAGCTGCCTCATGTGCCCTTCGCCATGCCTTTCCTGGCACAGTGGAATGTATCTTCTCAAACTGTGATCCAGAATAAATCTTTCTTACTTAAGTTGATTCTTGCTAGGTATACAATCACAGCAACAAGAACAATGGTTGGTATGGAAACTACTGTGAGTGACTAGTGTTTCTTCTTTTCTTTTTTTTTAATTTTTATTTATTTATTTATTTATTGATTGATTTATTTATTGATTTATTTATTTATTTATTGGTTTTTAGAGACAGGGTTTCTCTGTGTGGCTTTGTGCCTTTCCTGGAACTCACTTGGTAGCCCAGGCTGGCCTCGAACTCACAAAGATCTGCCTGCCTCTACCTCTGTCAGCTTCAGTTGGTCTCCTTGAAATATGGCTGCTGCTTTACTCAATGATATCAGTGAGAAGGCCTTTGGGTGTCTGTTAAAAATACACTTCTCATTCTCACTGTGAGCTCAGTCCAGAAATCCACAGGGCATCACTGCAATGTCTTCCTTTGGATTAGTCAAGAAATCTTGTTGGCTAAGGAATCATGAATGCTGGGTCCTTCTGTGTTAAAGAAGTGGGTAACTCATGGTACTGTTGGCATAAAGCCTGCACCCAAAGAGTTTGCAGGATCTCAGAGCAGGTTTTGGTGTGTGTGTGTGTGTGTGTGTGTGTGTGTGTGTGTGTGTGTGTGTGTAAATACTCATGTATGTGTACACACTTCCTGTGTGTGTACATAAATGCTATGGCCAATGATCAACTTTTTGCTGTTGTTCTTCAGGCTATGTTTACTTTTTTGCTGTTTTTTGTTTGTTTGTTTGTTTGTTTTTTTTTGTTTTTTTTTTTTTATGAAAAGTTTTCTCATTGGCCTAGAACTTTTCAAGCAGGTTAGGCTGGCTAGCCAGTGAGCCCCAGGGGTCTTGTCTCCACCTCAGACCACAGGTACAAGCCAGCACACCTAGCTTCTTTCATCATGGGTTCTGAAGATGAAACTGAGGTACTCATACTTGTGTAGAAGGTATTTCCAACTAAGCTGTCTCTCCATGCCCCCCTACCACCCCCATAGCAGGCTCTAAGGAGATCACCAAAGTGCAAATGCCTACTTGGTCCTACCCCAACATGATTATGAGGACATACTGTTGGAAAAAGGAAAACGAAGGGGGATGCCTGTTGAGAGCCACTCGGGGTCTTAGTACTCTTGGCATCTATCAGTTTCCACATGAACACCACTAGGCGCAACCTCCCAGGGCTCTGTGTTTTCTTTTCCCTTATTCCTTAGATAATACTCACAATATATTTACATCACCCAGTTCCCAAAAGACTCAAAAACCCAGCTCTGCAAGGGTTGGGCAAAGATAGCAGAAAATTAGTCTCCCTTACATTTTACTCCAGGATTGTCTGTGTGTCAAAGACCCAGACTGATTTTACACGCTCTGGGCATGTTCCTGCTGTGAATGAACTGGAAGGGCATGCCTGGTGTTTTAAATTTTCTACTGGAAACAATGGTGTTCGCACCTTTCTCTTCAGCTTGATAGGGCCTTGCATTCCCAGCCAGCTCCTCCTTCCTGAGGAGCAAGTATAAGATGCTGCCCTCCTTCTCTGAGTGGCTGGTTGAACATTGTCATTTCCCTTTCTTGAGTCAGCAGGTGAGATTTTGTCATCACAAGGATGTTAGAAAAATTCCCAGGAGCTGTCAAGTCCTCTTTGATTCACAGATCTCTCCATTGTCCACCCTACTTAATTCCAGAACCACTATTAAGGCTGAACAAAGTAAATTACCTTCCTAAGTTGGGTCACTCATCTGAGCCAGGACTATAAAGTGTGGCCTTGTAGGCTTTCACTGAGAAGATCAACTCTCATCTCTCACTGTGACTCCACCACATTGGAGCTGTTTCCCCAGGCCCTACAGAAGAGCTTTTTTGCTCCAGTTACTCTTGAAATGAGGAGAGATGAAATTTCAGCCTGAAAAAGCACACAGCTGCTGTCTCCTCCCACCTTATATTTCTTATATGCTTGCCTCCCCTGGAGCTGGCAGTCCAGTCACGTTTGAAGCCCAGATCAGCCCTGCTTCCATTTGTAAACATGTATGGACACTGTGGGGCCATCCATGAGCCCTCCCTGTGTATCTTGTGTTAACAGTGACCAGAGCAGCCAGAAGAGAAAGACCTGTCAGCGCTCATTATTCATATGCATTAGCATTTTGTATAAAGTCTTGACAGTCTGGACAGTTTTCCATTCTGCAGCTCATCAAGCTACAAGGTGACTGCTAACGTGTGTCCTCTGCGACTGCCCTGGGCCCACACTCCGCAGCAGGGCTACAGGGCCAGCACAGAAGTAAAAGTAGCATGTCCAGGTTAAGAAGCAGCACTTGTCCAAACTGGCTGATCAAATCAACCTCCCCTTCTAAGAGAAGGATGACAAAGTAAAGCTGAGGCGGCTGCTGTTGGGCAAAGCTGAGAGAGATGCTTCTGATAGGCCCGTATCTCCTCTCATCCCACTGCCCTCTCTCAGTGTGGGAGATGACATTACCTGTCTGGAGCTGGCAGGCACTGGAGAAGAGTTCTGTCCTCAGTGTCCTGCCTTGATGATGGCTGTCCAGATGATACGATCACCATCAATCCATCACTGTCACTGGCGCTGTCTCTCCAACCCACTGGTGTGGCCAGCCCACGGTGCTTCTTGCCTTTTGCTTGTTGGGTCAGATACAAACAGGATCTGGCCTGCTCCCGTTTCCCCACTCAGAGCCGTAATAGAATCCCCTGCAGGTGGCCACCAGCTCTAAGTGAGCATGTCCTTTCCTCTCTCCAAGGATGGCATCAGACTCTCAAGAGACCTAGGGTACCAGCTCTAGCCTTGCTCCCATCCAGGTTTTAGTAATAAAGTCTAGAGCCCCAGAAGCTCTATTTACTTTGCATCACAGTGACACAGGGTGGAATATGTAGCACATGGAAGGCAACTGAACATCCCTGCTGTTCACAGGCAAAGATAGACAGGGACAGAGATGATCTTCCTTTTGTGGCCACTGGAATCTATGGTCTGTTTTTTGTGAACAGGTCATCAAGGCTTTTCCTCCCCAGTGGCCGGTGGACACCAGGCCTTGCCACCAAACCCTATGGTCACAGAGTCTCCAGTGGGGCCCCCTGAAGCTGAGGACAGACATGGTTTGGTGAGTACTCATTTTCTCATGGGGTTCTTCACACCCGCATCGCCTGTCTCAGAGGGAAGGTAGCTCCTAGAACTACCTGCAGCATAAATCCTAGTTGGTCTTAATAAAAACCCAGAGCCAGATATCGGGGTAAATGCTGAAAGATTAGAGAAGCAGAGCAGCCAGGCACTAGAGTTGTTACCTCTACCGAATCCTCAGCCTGAAAAAACACACAGCTCCTGTCTCCTCCCACCTTATATTTCTCTTTCCACCCAGCCATATCATTTCCTGTCTCCCTAGTGCTGGGATTAAAGGCATGAGCCACCACTGTCTGGCTCTGTTTCTCTTTTAGACTGGATCAATCTTATATAGCCCAGAGTGGCCTTGAACTCCTGATCTTCCTGCTTCCTCCTCCCAAGTGTTGGGATTAGTGGTGTGCGCCACCACTGCCTGGCATCTATGGTTAATACAATGGCTAGCTCTACTCTCTGATCTCCAGGCAAGTTTTATTTGTTAAAGCACACACACACACACACACACACACACACACACACACACACACACGTCACCATATCCCACTGCCACGCCCTTTGGAAAGAAGTGGCATAAATAATTGTTCCAGGCCGTGACTGGTTGACATGCTGTGACTGGTTGACAGGCTCCTTGGTTTCCATATCCTACTTGGCACTTTAAGCTGTATTGTCCCTTAAATGTCTCTTCCTGAGTTGACCACAATGATAGTCACTAATCTGTCTTCCTGAAACGGGACATGGAATCCCTACCAGTAGCTAGGCTATGAGGCCAGTTAAACAATTCTGCTGAGAAACCAAACACCTCGGCGTAGATTTATGGGGCAGGGGCCTCCCTCAGCACATGAGGTGCTAGCCTTTCTTCAGTCAGGAACATCCTATCTCACTGTAAGGACTTAAGAGAGTCTGAAGCAGACAGCTGTGACAGCCATTCGCCCTCACTGCTGACCTCTTCTCAGTCACCAGACAACTTGCTGGGCTTGCCCCGGTGGGTCCTACCACTGCCTAGTCCCTATGTGCTCACTACAAGTGAGAACTGGGAGCCATACTCCCAGAGAGAAGTCTCGACTCTGCCTCTGCAGCCAGGAGACACCTTCTTTTCTTCAAAGAGAAAATGAGAAGCACTAAAAGCACCCCTCCCTCCAGGCAGAGCACGAGGGTGGACAGCTGACTGAGGGTTGACTATGGCCAGGATATCCTTGATGCATCTGTTGTCAGATGCAAACCCTAATCTAGGGACAGGGACACAATGGCCCACAGGACAAGAAGCTCTTGCAGGCTGCAGTCCTGAGGGTCCCGTGTGCCAGATCCCTGCTGCATAAGAAAGACAGGTGTCAGCATTAGAAGGGGGTAGAAATCTATTTTATGGACAGCAGCTTTAGTATAACTCCCTCAAGGAGCTATATTAGGAAAGGGAGGGCAGAGACCGAGAGGGGCTGGAAGGTGACGCCCGGTTGTGTGAACAGCCAAAGAGAGAGGTGACATTCTGGGAACCCCAAAGACATTCGTGTTTGCAGAGCCAGCTTGAGGTCGGACTTCATTTACACAAAACGCAGAGCTAGAACCCAGGGTCACCTCGATGGCTGCGAATCAATTAGAAAATCTTTATGAACCTCCCTGGGGAAGCAATTCACTTAAGCTTGTTTGTGCTTCATTTCCTCTGAGGATTTCATCCTGATTGCAGCCTCAGCTCTTCACACACACCCAAATGCAGTGAGGCCTCCCACGGAGTTGAAAAAGGAGAAATGGTGGCCATGGTTCTTAAGCACCGTGGATGTTTCAACCGGGCTGCTGGCTTGGATGTCTGCCTATCTCCCCCCGCCCAACCCGGCCCTCATGGATGCCTACACTCTATGAAACATTAATTCATGATTTTCTTAATATCTTATTGATTTTTCCCCTCCAAAGGCCAGAGGTTAAAAAACTCCATAAAAACGTCCTGGCAATTTATTGCTGTCCCTTTAAGACACTGTGGTAACCACACAGCCATTTGTTTCTCCATTGTCTTTCACGTAGGGTTACAGCCCAGATGACAGATTCGCCTTTTCTATGAACTTCCTCTGACCTGGCTTTTAAATATAATGTAGAAAGAAGTACCTCAGTACTAGTCTTGAAATGTTACAGAGGCACACTCTAGAAAACACGGGGGGGGGGGGGGGGGGGGGAGGAACCTGGCTGTCCATCTGCACTCAGCAACCTTGGAGTGGACCATAAGTCATGCAGAAGAAATATATCTATATCTTCTAAATATATCTATCTATCCATACCATCTGTATCTGTGTCATCTATATCTATATATCTATATAGATATATCATCTTAACTATTGTGTTATCACTACTCTGAAGGATATATTTGTTTTGGCTTTTTAAAGACAATGCACCACAATATATATCTGTACTGTGGGGCTTTCTGTCATGTTTTCCTCTTCTTAGGAAATGGAGGTGGAGGCAAGCAGGGCTGCATCAGACCCACCAAAGCTTCCATCAGGACCCATGCCTTCCCCTCCTGGCTCTGTTACCAGCCCTCTACCCATTCTCCTGTTAATTTTGTGGCACAGAACCATGCTAAGTTCAAGGGAGCTCCATGCAAATGTCACTCTCACCCTGAAAGTTGGGAGAAGAAAATCACAAAGTAATAGGTGGAAAATGGAAAGGGTTTTATAGTTCCTGGGAAAGCACTTGCTACTGTGGTCACTGTACTAAGCAGGTAGAGAACTGGATGTTCTTTTCATTGCATTAGTTAGCTACAGCAGGCAAAGACCCGAGGGTGTCAGCTACACTGACAGGGAAGGCAAATGGTCTCCTATTTCCATTTTCATCCCTCAGTGTGTAGTGTAGCTCCCTGGTCACAAGGACCCCTCCTCTGAGCAAAGACACACATGTAGCTGCTCTGCCCTGGGCAGAGGAGCGTGAAGTACGGGCCACAAAGGTAGGATGTAGGCTTTCTGTTTCTTTTCTTTTTTCTTTTTTTAAAAAAGATTTATTTACTCATGCATTTTATGTAAACACCAGAATAAGGAATCTGATCCTATTACAGATGGTTGTGAGCCACTATGTGGCTGCTGGGAATTGAACTCAGGACCTCTGGAAGATCAGTCAAGTGCTCTTAAGCACTGGGCCATCTCTCCAGCCCTCTGTTTGTTTTCAACTCTTCAAACTGAGACATGAACTGAGCAAATCTTAGGGAAATGGAACAAGAAGGACATTTTCTAACTTTGTGGCTTCTAAATGCTGCTTCTTTAGCTCTGATCCAGCATCCCTTCCCCCATCTTAAGTGGATACTTGGACAAATTTAGATCTACCAACCAGAGCACTAATGAGCTCTGTCCTTTCATTCAGTAATCTGGGGACTCGGAGGTAATGGGCAGCCAGGGGCATTTCCTCTCCATCCTGAATGCATGCCCCTGCATGAAAATTACACATCTCTTCTAGGACTAGCTGGACACCCTAAGGCTTGTGTGTGGACAAAACCACTGCTCCAGGCACTATGTGACTTAGGCATTTGCTGAACTGCTCAAAAACATGCTCAAAGGCCCCATAACCTGAAACATGCTCTACTGGGCTTAATATACTAGCAGCAATCCCAGTTGGAAGCTACCAGGACTCTAAGGACTGTGTGTGTGTGTGTGTGTGTGTGTGTGTGTGTGTGTGTGTGTGTGTACCCTCACAGGTGTGTGCATACAGGAGGCTAGAGATTAACCTCAGTATTCCCCAGATGCCTTTCACCTTGTTTTTTTTTTTTAGCTCTTCTCTTCTCTTCTCTTCTCTTCTCTTCTCTTCTCTTCTCTTCTCTTCTCTTCTCTTCTCTTCTCTTCTCTTCTCTTCTCTCTCTCTCTCTCTCTCTCTCTCTCTCTCTCTCTCTCTCCCGTCCCTCACCTTCTCACTTTTACCTAGAACTCATTGATCTGTTTGGCTAGACCACCTAACCATAGGGAGCCAGGGATTTCCCTGTCTCTGAATCTGCCTCCTTAACGTCGAGATTACAGACACACACCACCATGCCTGGCTTTTGCATAGGTATGGGGGGTTGAACTCAGGACCTCATGCTGCACAGCAAGCTCTTTGGCACCCCAGCTGTCTCCCCAGCCTGCACTCTAAGGTTTCCTGGGGTGCTCTTCCTATCTAATTGAAATGGCCTTTCTTCTTTGCTTTTAATAAGTAGAATAGAAATAACAGATTTTATTGAGACATTTTGTCACGTGTACACTGTTGAGCTTTGCTCGTGTGCTCCTCATCGCCCTCACTTGGCTCCCTCCCTCCTGCAGTCAAGCAGCCTGAAGTGATGCTTTACTTTTGTAATGAAGTGCACCATGCTAAAGACAACTGGCTTTTCTTGCAGCCTCAGGCTGTGGCCACACACTCAGTGCGCACACAGACCAGAGGAGTGTGGCCCTTGCATGCAGGATCATGCCAAAGAACAGGCATCTGTGACCCGACTCGCACTTCCTAACTTTCCCCTGAGCTTGGATTTAACCTCTGAACAATGGGGGGGGGGGGTGACCAGGAAACACCACCCACAGCTGCTCTGAAGGTTTCTCCTCACAGAAGGGGAACCTGAAGGTGGAGCACACTGACATTAGGGCTGCCGCTCACCCTCCTCTGTGTGATCCACTTATGGAGGCCATTTCCCTAGTTGAGCAAAGATAGTTGCGCGTACCCAGCAGGCAGTCTCACACTGTAGAAACCTCCTGGGCCAGGAGCCAGGTGGCCTGATGACCCCAGCCTCTCCACACAGCCTCATGCTTTGAACGGTGGCAACACCGCTATCTGCTTCTGTCATCTGACTTTGCCAAGAGGGAAAGAGACGCCTAAACACGTGAGTCCCTAAATCTTGAAGACCGCAGAGACCCCGAGAAGGCAGGACTTGAAGTCATGGGCACAGGAAACTGTGGATGGAACAGCCACAGGGCTGTTCAATCAATGCCTGCAAAACATACTTGTTCATTGATGGGGAAACCACCAAATCTGAGATAGGCAGGAATTTATGGATTGTGAGATTATGAATGGGATAGGATAATTTGAAAGACTGCTGAGTGCTACATAGTGGGAATCTAAGATATAATGGTACCTTAGCCAAAAACATACTACGCTGTCACATGTGACCTTTTAAAAGTGCAAAGGGGGCTGGGAGAGGTGATTCAATTGGCCAAGTATTTGAGCTGCATACATGATACATGAGTTCAATCTTCAGCACAAGTGTAAAAAATATCTGGGTTCAGCAGTGAGTGCCCGTGTTTTCTGGTCCTGGGGAGGCAGAGAAAGGAATTATCTCTAGGCTTCCTGGCTTTCCAGTCTAGTGTGTGTGGTTAGCTCCAGAGACTCTTGTCTGGGAAAACAAACAAAAACATGGTAGAGAGCAACTGAGGAAGACACTAGACATTGACCTCAGGCCTCTGTATGCATGTACACATATGTGCACACACACACACACACACACACACACACACACACACACAGGAAATTTGCCTAAATTGGGATAACACCAAGGTGAGATGCAGGGAGCATAAGAGGAGACTTGGGAAACCTGAGACTTAAAACAGCACTTCCTTGTTTTAAGCTGCAGGAAGTTGAGTCCTGCGTCTTTGAGAATCAGAAGTTGAGCACCTGGAGGCTGTGCGCAGTGACTGCAGCCACCACCATGCAACAAAATGAATTTATTGAATCACACACAGTGAGCATCATGGACATTGTTTGGTTTGTCAGGAGAAAGTAGAGAGGCTCACAAATGTTCAAAGAAGGAAAGAAAGAAGAAAAGAAGATGAGTCTGAAAATGAAACTCTACCATAAACGTTACCATGCTGAGAAAAGCAGAGAAACTGCCAATGAAAGATGATGGAGAAACTTCCCAGGGAGCAGTGCCTGCCTCTCGACAGGACCACCCAGGGAAAAGCATTTTGCCACAGGATTCAGGAAAAGCAAACACTGAAGGCTGGAAAATGGGTAGTCCCTCTGCCCAAAGTCTGTACCCAGGGAGAAACAGGAGCATCCAAAGTTATTTAAACAGAGAGGATGGGGAAAAGGCATCAGAGAATGGTTATTGATGTTTGCTTTTTAGCAATTTTTTTTAATGAGAAAGTCACTTAAAATTATGAAGTTTAATTAGGCCAGTGCATCTACATCTCAGGCAGACTCATGAAGCACATTCTGAGCTGAGAACCACCCTGTGTCTGCTGACAGGTGGTGCAAATAGAATCCATGCTCCCCACTACATCCTGTAAAGGGACAGCGCTGAATGGGCCTTGTGACAGCAGGAGTTCCTGACGTAAGTCACGTCAGGAACACTTACGTAACACAAGGTTACTTGTGGAAATAATTCACAGTTACAAACAGTCTCGAAAGTGGGGGCAGGGGTGTAAATGAGGTATCTCTGGTTTGACAGCAGTTTCCTGTAAGTAGTGCCTGGTAATTAATAAAAATTACAAAACCATTGTTGTGGTGTTTCTGGGCTCCACTAAATACCCTTACATATGCAGTCATTACAATGTAATAAATGAATAAATAATAAACATTTTAAAAACCACACTTCAGCGCCATCAAAGACATAATCACACCGAATTTTAATTTTCAATAAAAAAAAGTCTAAAGCTTGAAATGAGAGAAGAACAACAAAAATTAAGTATGTGCAAAAATGCCACCAGGAACCTGCTGCTCTCTGTGCCGATGAAAAGGTAAAGAGAAGGGAGTAGGGAGGCTCAGCAGGTCAAAGGCTTGCTGCATAGACAGGAAGACCTCAGTTTGGATCCCCAAAACCCCTGTAAAGCTTGCGTCTGGGGTTATACATCTGGAGGCAGAAAATGGCAGGCTCTGAGGCTCATGGGACAGCCAGTTGAGCCCAAAGGGCAAGCCTGAGGTTCTGTGGGAGACTCTCGGAACAATAATGAAGAGAGCAATTGAGGAGATGACGTCCTGATGTCAACCTCAAGTCATCATACACACGTGCATGGGCCATTACATCTACACACAAAAATAAACAAATGAAAATAAGACAAAGAAAGATCCCTCAAGTTAGATGAATCCATGGAACTTGGCTGGTCTTGGTTTCCATAAGCTTTGTCATGTCCTTTGCATCCTAAACTCTGGGGAACCATAGGGATTACTCAGGGCAATTGGAACTTCTTTCATGCTTTTTAATGAAATAGAAGCACAGTGGTTATTCTGTGCTTTCTTGGTAAACTATCAGCAGTTTTAGCTGTGGGCTTTTCGATGGTTAAGAAGGAGATGAGTTCCTGAAGCACACATTCCACGGGGCAGCCCTTCAGATGTGATGAATGCAGTGTCTGTTTCCACAGTTCAGCCCTAGCCTTTTCCATGAGGTGTTTGGAGGTCACCTGGTTTCAAACACATTCCCACTGCTGTGGACACTGTGCCAAAAGCCCAGTCTTATGACCAAGGATAATGACGTCCTGTGCCATTGGCTGCTACTTACTTTCAGAGCTAGCTTTAAAAACTGGTGAAGGTTTTGGTTACATTGCATCTTACTCTTGCCATGTCGGTTACTAATGGCAACATTGTCAATGACAGTGTACTTTTCAGAGTGATACACTCCTCAGCTGACACCACTTGTTGGGGCCTGCACTTGGCACTGTACCCACAGAGGTGAGAGCTGGCCTTGCAGAGCAGAGCTAATGTCCAGCAAGGGGCTTCTTTGCCTGGTTAATGATATGGAATCCAGGTGGGACTCTAGTCAATCAACAAGGGGAGCCCAGCTGAGCACCTTAGCTCCCTGGGGCTCTGAGAAGAGCACCAGCAGGTTGTTCTCACCCTCTGTTGCCTGCTGCTGGGGTTGGCTTTCAAGAAAGTCAAGTAAGAGGCCAAAGCACCTAGGGCCCTGCTCCTCACCTGATTCTGTCTGAGTTCCAAAAAGAGCCTGGACTGCAGAAAAGCGCATTTGGGAAAGAGTGAATCTCATGGTGTGAGTGAAATGCTTGAGCAACTCATTCTTATCACATTGTAGACTGAGTCTCCCATCTATATCTGCCTGTGGAAGGTGGAGTTCAAGTATAAATATTGAATTGGGCTAATACTAATGAATATGATATATGATAAGCAAAACTATGGAGTAATACACAAGCTCTTAAGGAGAAGACAGTTCTGTGTAGTCAGCCTTTCCCGCTGACCTAGATGGACAATGCAGCCAGGGCTGGAGAGCTTAAGGCCAAACCCTGTCTCTGGCTTGACATAATCTTCTGGAAAGGTCTCAATAAGTGAAGTAGCTGTTAGTAGTAGTAACAAGCACCATCCTTGCAGGAACATGATCATCTCAGCCACAGGGCTGACTTCACAGAGATGTGGAAAGACAGAAGCACAGGTACTTCTCACACCAAAGTAACTGTGCAAGAATTAACCCAGTAGAAAGCCAAGGACGATACCTCACACATTTAATCCCAGAACTCAGGAGGCTGAGGCATGAGGATTCCAAATTTCAGACCAACCTAGATTAAGTGAGAGCCTATCTCAAAAGCAAGCAAGCAAAGAGAATAGACTTGGGAGGATGTTGGGGAAAAGATAACAGGATATGGAGAGAGGGCTCAGAAGTTTAAAGTGTGCATCTCTCTTGCAGAAGACCAGAGTTCTGTCCACAGCACCCATGTCAGACAGCTCATAATAGCCTGTAACTCCAGCCCTAGAGGATCAGACATCTCTGGGTTCCAAAGACACCTGCACCTGTATGAACATGCACACACATAAAGGAGCTTACTTTAAAATAAAACATACCTTTTCATGAAGGCCAGTTAATGCATCCCTTATCAAAATTGGAAAAAAAAAAGAAACATTTGAGCTGTCACTAAATTCCTACATGAATGGCAGGGATTTGGGAGCTACACAGAGTGAGGGAAATGAACAACACAGGAGAGAAAAGATGGTTAACTATAAAAACATCTTATAACCAGAGCAAGGTTCATAGGAATGTATAATGATCTGAGAGTGTTTCACACAAAGACTTTGTGTGGGGCAGGGAAAGGAGACAAGGCTTCAGTCTACTACAGAGAGCGAGTTTGGGGAGGTGATATTCAAGGCTTCAGTCTACTACAGAGTGCGAGTTTGGGAAAGTGATATTCAAGGTTTCAGTCTACTACAGAGAGCGAGTTTGGGGAGGTGATATTCAAGGCTTCAGTCTACTACAGAGAGCGAGTTTGGGAAGGTAATATTCAAGGCTTCAGCCTACTACAGAGAGCAAGATTGTGAAGGTGATATTCAAGGCTTCAGTCTAGGGAAAGTGATACTCAAGGGGAAAAGTGTGCTTCAGTGGCCCAACTTGAGATGTATTTGTCTGTTAATGTTTTACATTAAAATCTAAAGAAAAATGCCATCATCAAAAGAGGAAGGAGTCTAAAGTCATCAAGAGTAATAGCAAAGGTGAGAAGCAGCACTCCCAGCCCCTGAGAGAAGAGGGCCTTCCTGCCTGTTAGGCTGCTGAGTAATGTCAAAGCAAACTCACTGGCCAAGACTGTGGAGGCTTCTGAGCTCTGTTCCATGAAGTCATGCAGTCAGGAATCTGAGCACAGTTCTCTCTCTCTCTCTCTCTCTCTCTCTCTCTCTCTCTCTCTCTCTCCTCTCTTGCTCTCTCTCTCTCTCTCTCTCTCTCTCTCTCTCTTGCTCTCACTCTTACTCTCTCTCTATATGTGTGCACCTGTGCATATGTGGATGTGTCTGTGTGTAACTGTGCACTCTGTTCATGACAGTGTATTGTGTATTTACATCCTTCTGAAATGTGAATTATGCCAAGATTTAATATGCATTAAAGATATCTTCTAGTCTATGCAAATGAGACTCCATAGGAAGTCACGCAAGACACAACCAAGTAAAAGGAGAAGCAGGAGAGACAAGACATGGAGGTTTAAAGGAAAACTGAGAGCTTGAAGTTTAGAAACTACCTAGTAACTATTTTAGTGTATTAAAACAGGGTCTTCCCTAGGACCAAGGGGAAAAGACCTCTCCCTCGGACTCAGTAAACACTCGAGAGATTCAGCTTGCCCACATGGGAGACAAGTCAGAGGGCTTGGGGTTTCATGGATGAAAGGAATGAACACAGAAGAATGGTGTGAACATGTTCACTCATTCACATGGACACATGTTTATGTGCTGTTTACTAGTAAAGTTCAAAAGCTGATTCAAGTCAGCATCCCACCTGTGGAAGGTGCACAGGTAAGTACAGAGAAACATCAGACAGTTTCGTTTGCTAAAACTGGGTCTCTGTCCTCTGCATGAAATAAAAGCAGATCTAGCCAAACACATTACAATGAAAGCCTCAACAGCCAACTGGGACATGGACATAGTTCAAAAACACAGACAACCAGGATGATACCATTTAGCTACCGCCCAGGACATGCAAATAAACAAGAAACACAGCACAAAATGCTGAAGACTAATAGTAAAAATCACCCCAAAGCAGCAGAAACAATTACTAAAGCAAAAACGAGCAATGGGCCCTTTGAGCCCCCTCGACTGGGGAGAAGGAAGTCTTTGCACAGTGACAGAAATTCAAATCAGAGCCATGGCAGGAGGTCAGGGGTCTGGGGTGGTGGCAGGTAAGACTTTGCAAATGCTGACTGTGTAGAGCGTTATGCACCATGGCATTACCTATAATGGAAGAAACAGGAAATGTGGAATTGCCCATCAAATGGGAACACCTCCTTCACTGAAGGAAGGGAAAAGTTAAGGCAAACATAGATTGCGGGATACAGCAGATACCTGTGTCAACAAGAGTACAGTTTCTTGGGTCCTGACATGAAACACAGCAGTCATGTGTAAAGACTGTTGTCAGCGACAATGCCTGCCTGACCGAGGACTTCTCCAGGAAAAACAAAGTTTCCCTTGAAATGCCCACTTCAACTCAAAGCCAAAAGGCCCCAGCAAATTTGCATGAGCCCTAGAGTGAGAAGAGAAAAACTGGATGTCCTCACACTGATTCGGCCCCATGGTCTCTGAAGCAGCTCTGCCTTTCCCACTGTCCCTGATCTGAGCCTTTCTTATTCCTGGTTCTCTGGAACCTGGAGGGAAACAAAAGGATGCGCTTGTTCTCCCTTACACACACACACACACACACACACACACACACACACACACACACACACACTGCAATTGGCATATTTATGTCTTCTAGCTTAAAAAACTATGTTACACTGTGAACAGCAGGTTGTGTCTAAGACAGATCTGCTGCAGGCACAGATTGAGAGAGAGAGAGAGAGAGAGAGAGAGAGAGAGAGAGAGAGAGAGAGAGAGAGAGAGAAGGTTCCAGGATGAGGTGATGTGGGATGGTCTGTATGTCAAATTACTCTGATTGGTCAATAAATAAAACACTGATTGGCCAGTGGCTAGGCAGGAAGTATAGGCAGGACTAAGAGAGAGGAGAAAAGAAAGAACAGGAAGGCGGAGGAAGACACTGGCAGCCACTGCCATGACAAGCAGCATGTGAAGATGCTGGTAAGCCACGAGCCACATGGCAAGGTATAGATTTATGGAAATGGATTAATTTAAGATATAAGAACAGTTAGCAAGAAGCCTGCCATGGCCATACAGTTTGTAAGCAATATAAGTCTCTGTGTTTACTTGATTGGGTCTGAGCGGCTGTGGGACTGGCAGGTGAGAGAGATTTGTCCTGACTGTGGGCAAGGCAGGAAAACTCTAGTTACACTGAGGAGTATCTCCAAGCATCAATTATAACTGAGAAGTTTTCATTTCTGAGGACAGAGCCTCCAACAGATGAGGACACCCCATTGTTAACTGATGGATGTCATAGCTTCTGCTAGGCAGGCTTAGAGCCCTAGGACAGAGGGCTCTCACTCTTGGGAGCCCCACACTTGAGCAAAGTTGGCTTGTACACCAACTCTTTCCTGTTCCTCCAACACTTTCGCCTACCAGACAGGCACCAGGCACCAATCATTGCAGAGATCTTGACTGGTTCTTGACTCCTGGAGCTTCCATTGTATCCCCAATATGAAGGTGGTTGTGTGGAATATTGTGTCTTATTTTACAGAGCCATGACATCCATATATTGGTTCTGCGATCAATGACTAAGCAGCTAAAAATGAAACAGAACAAACTTGCAGACACTGAGACTCTCTCTAATTGACCTCAGAAGTCCTGAATGAAATCACACTGGCACATCCAGGCCTCAGTAGTATTTACACAGGAAAATTGATCAGGGACAGTCCACCTACAGAAGGCTCCCTCTTGCAGGACAATATTATTTTGAATTATTTAAGAAAGAAATTACATATGAAGATATATTTACATTTGCATTGAATTTAGCTTCTTAGAAATTCTACTTTCACATGTGGTTGAATTAATTACAGGATTCTGTTCCTCTCCTTCCTATTTAAATTTCCGGTCTCAGAAATCATTAACTGCTCATTTGAAATACAATTTAAGAAACAGGAATTATCCATTATGTTGGATTATGCACGTCTATTCTAGAAGGTTCTAATGAGGGAATGCATTATAATATAATAATTTAATTTCTAAATGTTGATCTCTTGACGTTCTGAGGTGCATAAATAACAATTTAAATGACAGAAAGTCACACCAGGAGCCGGAAGTCATTGTCTACAGGAAGTGGGCAAGAAACTTTCCAACCTTGCCCAGTTGGATGTGTGTCCAGGTGTGGAGGGTGGTCTAAGTGGCACCCACAGTGTCAGTGAGGAGCTAACCAGGTAGATGCAGGCTGGTATTCTACCCTGGAGACCCCTGAAGTTTCTAAGTATCCTGGTGGGGTCAAGAGTCTCCATTGCCCCTGGCAGAGACCATGTCCACCCAAAGGAAGCCCATATTTTGAAAATCTCTAGCTACACTGAGCAGTGAGACAACTCTTAGGCATTCCAGGAAAGATCTGGTACCAAGTAATCATTGATTTCCTTCCTTAGTTTACCTCCCCCCACAAGTTCAAATCCTTCCCATATTCTGACCATTCCCACTGCTGGGAATACTCTGCCACCGGTGTTGCTGTCTGGTTCAAGATCCCTCTGGTTGTCACCTCCTGCAGAGCACAGTCACTCGGGTGGATCTAAAGTAATCTGGATTACATGCCAGCTGGAACCAGCACCAGTGGTTTACATCTGGAGGAAATTTCGATGCCCTTCACCTACACACACCTTACTCTGCTGGCAGGGCACTGCTCCTGTTGGCCAGATGTGCCCTCCTCAGCATCCATGAAGCCTCCCTTTCCTCTCTTTGTCTCATCTGTCTCCTTCTTTAGTTATCTCCAGGACTTCAGCTCCACCAATTTGTAAGTTCATGATCTCACCTTCAAAATTATCTTGGTTTTGTCACTGTTGTGCAGCTGTTTTGTGCTGGAGAGGTGGCTCAGTGGGTAAGATGATTTGTTCTTGCAAAAGACCCAGGTTCGAATCCAGTATCCATATGGTGACTCACAATCAGGTCCAGGGGAGCCAGTGCCCGCTTCTGACCTCTGCAGTTTCCAGACACATACATTGCACACAGTCATACCTCCAGATAAAACACTAATACGTAAAATAAAGTTCAAAAGATATAAAAAAAAATGTTTCCTAGGGATAAAGGGAAGGTCAGAAGTCTTGGGAAGCTAATAAAATTTATAAGGCCCACAAAACGCAGAAAGTGACAAAATGTCCAAGGCCTTCCCACCAAGGCTATCAATAAATAAGTCACTGCTATCAAGAGAGGACTTCCTCCAGTGGTGCTGCCTGCCAATCACACAGGGGGCTCTGGGGACACAGTTTTCATGAAGAGGTGGGCTTCACAGTGAGGCATCTGCTTGGAGTCACTCATTCTCCCGTAAGTCCTCACCCATGCTTGTGTGAACAGCCCCAGTGAATCTGCTGGTTCACCAAGCTAGCCTTGAAGGAATCCCTGCTTTGGTCTGTCTTTGACGCCATATGTTTGATGAAGAGATTTTTTTGTTGTTGTTGTTCACATATCTCAGGAAAGACCACACAGCGGCCATTATCTAATGTTGTAGAATATTATTTTAAGATGTGTTACATTTGTGTGTGTTGCATTTGTTTAACTCTGTGAAACTGTGTTACTGTGCCTGTCTAAAACACTTGATGGTCTAATAAAGAGCTGAATGGCCAATAGTGAGGCAGGAAAGAGAAATAGGCGGGGCTGACAGGCAGAGAGGATATACAGAAGGAGAAATCTGGGAGGAGAAAGAAGAAGAGGAAGGAATCAGAGAAGGAGGAAGACAACAGCAGGAACCAGCCCCCAGCTATACAGCAAGCCACAGAGTAAGAGCAAGATTTACAGATGTAAGAGAATGGGAAAAGCCCAGAAGCAAAAGACAGATGGGTTAATTTAAAGTTAAGAAAAGCTGGCTAGAAATGAACCAAGTGAAGGCCAGACATTCATAATTAAGAATATAAGCCTCTGTGTGTGATTTATTTGGGAGCTGGATGCCAGGCCCCCGCAAAGAGCAAAAACAACCAACAACATTCAGACCCATGACTTGAGAATAGGATGCCCAGAGAACTAAGGGAAACAAATGGAGGGTGTGCATGAGACACTTGGTTTGTTGAGACCACCTAACAGAAGGCAGTTGTTTTGGTAGGGGCTAGATGGCACCCAAATAGGTGAAGCAGGATTCACTCTTCCACAGTGTAGCTAAGGTCCAGTAGGAGTTGCTGAGCCCAGAGTGATCTCCCTTCCCCGTGGTTGCCTTAGTTATGGTTTCTATTGCTGTGAAGAGACACCATGACCACAGCAACTCTTTTTTTTTAAAGCAACATTTTTAAAGGATAACATTCCATTAGGGCTGGCTTAGAGTTTCAGAGGTTTAGTCCATTATCACCATGGCGGGACATGACAGCATGCAGGCAGACATGGTGCTGGAGAAGGAGCTCAGCATTCTACATCTTGATCTGCAGGCAATAGGAAGTGAACTGTGTCACCACGTGTAGCTTGAGCCGTCGGAGACCTCAAAGCCCACTCCCACAGCGACACACTTCCTCTAAGAAGGCCACACTTACTACAACAAAACCATGCCTCCCAATAGTGCCACTCCCTTTCAGGGACCATTTTTTTAAGACCACCACAGTAGTGCTCCTTCAACCCCCCAGTTCAAGGTCAGGAAGCTGCAGGCACGTTGGGTATACATAGCTTTCACAGAGCCTTGCTCTGAATCTCTTGACATTGAGGGAGAAGTTCCACAGGCTAGGCAGCATACATAGTGACAGCATAGCGTGTCATTGTTAGCAATGACATCACTCGCTCAACTGGCATTCCTCGGAGCAGCTGGCTCAGTGGGAGGCTGTCATCAGTGTCTTGTCTATGAAACATGAGTTTGCCCCAATTTCTGACGTCGGTAAAAGGAGTCAGAGACCCTCCAGAGAGCCCGTATGTGCTCCCTGCTTACTTCCACTACCCCCCTGACTTGTCAAGAGTCTCGGTGACAAGTGTGCTCAAGGACGTGGCAGTTGACACTGTCACTGTTATTCTCAGAGATTTTTCGCTCCTCCTTGACACATCTGCCTCTAATGAGGAAGTCCTAACCCCGGGGCCTTCACTTGCAAACAGGGTCATGGGAGGTGTCATCAAGGTGCACTGAGGTCACAGGGTGGGACTCAAAGCCATGTGACTTATGTCCCCATAAGAAGACCGACGCATGAGGGGCTAGAAAGATGGCCCAGTTGGTAAAGTGGTTGTTCTAAAGCATGAGGATTTGAGTTTGAGTCCACATACCACGTGTTTGTTTGTTTGTTTGTTTTTTAAAAAGGAGTGTGGTGACACATGTTTGCAATCCCAGAGAAGACACAGGAGGATTCCTGGGACTCTGCCAGCCTAACAATACTCTGTACATTCCAGGTCTGTGAGAGACCCTGTCTCAACCACAGTAAACCCCCACAACAAACAAAAGCAAGCAAACCTAAGGTGCCTGGGGGACGATGGCAGATGTTTTCTTCTGGCCTCCACATGCATTGCTGTGCACTCATGTAAACATGAACATGCACATCACATGTACCTATAGACACATGAACGTGTACACATACACATGTACACACAGATGAGGAGACAGAGACATAAAATTGGAGGGGCCACATAAAATTCCTGTGGACACAGGAAGGCCAACCTGTGAGCAGCGGTCACACTGTGGAAGCCCAGCGGCAGTAGTCAGAACAATAATGCACCGGGATACAAAATGACAAAGATGTCTAAACCTCCACTCAAGGAAAGTTCTGTCTGACTTCAATTAGTTACAAGACATTCTGGAGAGAAAAGTCATGTAATTTTGTGTCTATTCTGGGACCTCTTACCTTGATAAAGCTCAATATGACTCAAGATTTCCTTTCTTTCCCCTGTGCCTGGGGCAATGCACAGCTTTAAGATACTGCTCTTTGAGGAGACGTGGCTTTTGCTGATGGGCTTCTCTGTGACCATACTACTAGGAAGATGTCATGGGTGGTGTGCCTCCTTAGTGGAGGCTGGCCGGGTTATCTGGGCGCCAAGATGAACCTTTCTGAGTGCAAGCCTGCTCTCCGCCCTCTCTAATCCAAGGGTGATAGGTGCTATGCCTTACAGTCTTCAGGAAGCAGAGCTCGAGGCACAGGACCACGAAGGGCTCTTGGCTGTGCAGCCTTTACTATCTGCATATTTATTTCAGCTCTTAAATGAAATCCAATTTGAGGCTATTAATATTAATGCGCTGAGATAATTCTGATGATGAATTAATAAAACACTTGGCCTCTCTGTGTGCTGTTTGCTCAGACATTTAATGATGCTCTTAACTGGGAAGAGGGAAGGGCAGAGCAGGGTCCACCTGGAGCCTGGGAATCAACCCACTTCATTGTTCTGCGCTTGCTGCTTTAAGGGCGATCGATGCTATCGATCTGGGAAACGTATCTACTCGATCTCCACCTCATGTGACAACTGCAGCTCGGATTTCCCAAGCATCACATGAATACAGTATTCCAGCAAGGTCCTACACTTACTAATAAATTAGATGCTAAATGAAATTTGGTTCCCCCTCACTGTTTGATCCCATACAATAATGCTTTCTACTGGTACTAACACAGGCTGGGACTGCCACAGGTCAGTGCTGGGCACCTTGTTAGAAATCCAGAAACCATCTCCTCTGTGGGCATGGATTGACTAGCAAAACAGAAGCCATCCCTGGGCCAACCTCTCCGCTCTTCCAGAAACAACTCTAGGCTGTTGGTATTTTGTTATTTGAATAATGATAATTTGCTGTCCACAGTAAGCCACATTAGTCATCAAAAGAACAATTTAACTCCAATTAGCTTAACTAGATTTAGTACTAAACTTGAAATGGATACACTTTCTCTGCAGTAGCCACCCAGCAAATACCTTTTAAAGTCCTTTAATTGGGCCATTTTCTCAGTTGATTAGAAATAGCACCAACAATTTACTGTCTTATGTGCCCTGCCTCAAACACACACACACACACACACACACACACACACACACACACACACACACACACACACTGGAGCTTTCCCTGTCCAATGTGCATCTCAGCACACCAGTCGAAAGGAGGAGACATCATCCCTGGAGTTGAGATCTACCCTGGAAGTCACTAAAGAAGACAAACAAGAAGAAAGGAGGAGACTCAAGACTGTGATGTATTTTAAAAGTAAAATTGCTGAGTAGGTGCAGTGCTCACCAAAACAGCGTGTGGTCTGTGTTCAGCTGCAAAGCAGACACTTTCATTACAAAGCCCACTGGAGGCTTCAGGAGAGTCTGTGTGGCAGGGCTGATGTCACCATAACAGCTCAATAGGAGCGCCAAGCATCTCTTAAAGCGAATGCGACACTTCACGATGGTGTTCACCAGCCTGCAGCTGTTCTGTGCACATGCTGGTAGCTTCCCTAGCCTCTCTGCTGTGAAATATAAGTGAACTAAGTTTTAATCATTGGTGGCCACACAGGTCTGGGAAAGTAAACATGATGGAATTGGAAGCAGGTACTTCCAGGTATGCCCTCATTCCAGGGAACGTTTTGGGAGATGTCACCCACAATGCTGACTCACAAAAGGTGGTTGTGAGAATGCTCTCAGATCAGCACACTGCAACATGGAAAACATACTTTGAAGAATACATTGTGCTAATTGCATTGACAAAAATCAGGCTCCTGACTCAGGACCCAACCTGTATACATGTCCATCTCCATGTGTGTATCTGTGCACATTATTCTGTTTTACATACTTAATATATATAAAGTGTGGATATACTATCTATAGCCTTGCAGCAAGGAAATTGCAATTATAATGTTGTAAGATTTATTAAGCATTTAATCTTTGTAACACATGCTTTTCCTTATTGTGATATGGCACTTTTTGTTGTCTTACAAATGTAGCTATCACTCAACTTTAGAAAACCCTATGTGGCCTGAAGTACTAAAAATATTCACTTAGAGTTAGTGCAAAACACACATCCATCAGCCAGGACCTCTGCTACAGAGAGCTTGAGGTAAGAGACTACTACCCCAGACACCATCAGATCTGCACCCCTGGGACCCACTATCATAACAGAGCACAGTGGGTGCCGGCAACTGAATGGGTTTTCACTGCTGATCTCTTTTTCCCAGACAGTGTGTCTGTAGATTTAGAAAATAATCATCAACAATGCAAGCACATGTGATTGGTCTGTAGATTATGAACAAATGCCCAACAGCCCAGCACAACCATCAAACAAAGGCATGCACAGAGACACCAGCTCACTGGCTTTGCACAGCAGTGTCGGAAAATCTAAAGAGCTGTGCTTGGTGGTAGAGCTCAGGATCCAACCCACAGATTGGAAGTCCAGAGTCCCCTTGCTCAGTGCCCCAGTGATCTTCCAAGAACCTCAGCCTTGAAGCCCAAAGCCACCCGGGGTAGCCCTGAATGTGCAGTTCAGTTCCAGACAGCTCCATCTTCCACATAGCCTGTTTGGAAAAGGTATGGCATATATCCATGAATAGATGAAGTGAAATGAAATAATAAAATATAGTAAAAGTATTCTCGACCCTCTATCACCTTCCACCACGGCTCTCTGGGTCAGATTTATGCTGCGGATGGGGAGATAGCCAGTGAAAAATGAAAAACAATTTCATATTTTAAATTTATGGGCCTTGAGGGTAGTAGATCATCTTTCCCAAGCCCCATGCGTTAAATTGTCTCTAGCCTATTTGGTATGTTCCCAGCGTCACTCAAACCTGTCACTTTGGTTAGTGTGACTTCAGTCTTCCCGGTGCATTCCTTCCAGAAGTTAGGATACAGAATTAACTATTCCATAGGAAGCTTTAACCTATGTCTTAGATACTCAGACAGCACAGAAGGAGAAGGGGAGTGAGGAAGCCCATCCATGAAGCCCTTCACCTCCCTGGCTAGGAGGAAACGGCTCTTCTGACACACTGGGGTAATGAAAAGGATGGGACACTGTGTCTAAATCAACCAGACTGGACACAATGCCAAAGCCTTTGGCTGAACACAGACTGATTCAGTTCTCCCCATGACATCTTGTG